>NC_080176.1:1571658-1847242 GCF_950295315.1 Erinaceus europaeus
CTTGTTGACGCCCTCATCAGTTCACATGTCACTGCTTTTTCCTTTTTTAAAATTATTTTTATTGATTGATTATTGGATAGAGACAGCCAGAAACTGAGAGGGGTGGGGGGGATAGAGAGGAAGAGGGACTTGTGGTCAGGGAGGTGACACAATGGAGAGGGAGGGAGAGACAGAGAGACACCTGTAGCCCTGCTTCACCACTCACAGAGCTTCCCTCTGCAGGTGCGGGTCCGGGGCTTGAACCCAGACATAGAATAGGATTCTGGGAATTGTGTGGAAGTGTACCCCTTTTATCATAGGGTCTTGTTAATATCCCCATTTTATTAATAAAAAATATATATTTATCGGTGTTGGAACATACATCTTCCAGATGATTGTCTATTTAAAAATATTTATTTATTATTGGATAGAGACAGATAAACTGTGAGGAAGGGGGAGGTAAAGAGGGAGAGAGAGACAGAAAGACACCTGCAGTCCTGCTTCACACCCGTGAAGCTTCCCCCCTGCAGGTGGGGACCAGGGACTTAAACCTGGGTCCTTGGGCACTGTAGTGTGAGTACTTTTAACCAGCTGCACCACTGCCTGTAGCCTGGACTGTTCAGGTAGCCTGGTGTTCAGCCCCAAAGCTTCATTAATAGGCCTTCATAAGCTGGCTGTCTTCGAGGCTTCACCCGGTCTGCTCTAATGTTCTTTTGTTTGTTTCTGAAGCTGAAAGGCCAACAAGTCAGACTTCCTCTGGGTTGATTCTCTCTCCCAGTAAGTGTTCAGTCACTAGTGCTTTACTGCAATCTAATTATGAGAACTGGGTTCTGCTTCTTCCATGAAGTCCAGGGCCCTGGGCAGTGTGTGGTTATTGCTTCTCCTCGGGACTCAGCTGCCAGTGTAAGGGATTAAGGCACTAAGTGGGCCTGACTATAGTAGGAATCTTTCACATGTGTTTCTCCTGCCCGGCCCCTTTGCAGTCAATTTCTCCCCCCCCCCCTCTCTCTCACACACACACACACACACACATTATAGCTTGATAACAAAACAACTACATTGCCCAACACTTGTGTGAGCATTTTTTTTTTTTTTGCATGTCACCTTACCAAGAGCAGGGCAAATATATAGACAGAAGCGATGCAATCATACAAACGTACACATCCCCACTCATGCCCAGCTGCCTCTATCCTTTGATTGGAAGCTCCCTACAGGAGCAGCAAGCCATCTGTCCTGCCACCAAACAGCCCACCCTGAGCAGCCTCGGGGTGGGATCCACTCAGCTGTCTGGAAACCATCCCTGTCGTAAGTGCTTTAGTTGGGGCCTGGTGACGGTCAGCCGTGCTTCTCCTCCCTCTCTGAGGTTCCTGGGCTCCTGCTGCAGAGACAGTCTCTCTGCCTGCAGTGTGGGCAGCTAAGGGGCTTCCAGGATGGATGGAAAAGGCAGAGGACTCACACATTCCGTGTGGCTGCGCTTCCACATTCACCCACTGAATCCGCACTGGGCTCCCCAGTGCAATTAGGGCCTGGCCCAGGGAGCAAAGACCACACACGGCTGTTTTGCCTCCCAGCAGAGGGAACCTGGGTCTGCAACCCTAAGGAACACTCCGTCCTTCTGATGGGGGATGACTGGTTTTCTCTGTCTCTGTCTCCGGGCTTCTCACGCTCTGAGGCGAATTGTCTTTTTGTAGGAGGGGCCTTCCCTGTGTCTTCAGACTGCAGGCAGCTGCACCACTCTCCTGACCCTAGACCAGCTCCCTGCCCTGTTCTGACCAGAACACAAAGTGAATGGAGAAGTGGCTCAACTGGGCAGGGCCTCAGCACCCCTGCAGCAGGGAAATAGCCACGTGCCTTATTGCAAAGGACTTATCATCATCATCATCATCATCATCATCATCATCATTATTATTATTATTATTATTATTAGTGATTTAATAATAGTTGACAAGATTGTGGGATATGAGGAGTACAATTCCTCACAATTCCCACCACGAGAGTCCCCTGTCCCATCCCCTCCATTGGAAGCTTCCCTGTTCTTTATCCCTCTGGGAGTCTGGACCCAAGATCTTTATGGGGAGCAGAAGGTGGGAGTTCTGGCTTCTGTCATTGCTTCTCCACTGGACATGGGTATTGGCAGGTGGATCCACACCCCCAGCCTGTTTCTATGCTGAGAAAGTTGTGATACGTATACACAATGGAATACTACTTAGCTACTCAGGGCCCTCTTGGATGGAGCTTGAAGGACTTATGTTAAGTGAAATAACCCAGAAAGAGGGTGAGTGTGGGATGATCCCACTCATAAACGGAAGTTAAGAAAAAGCTCAGAAAGGGAAAGGCAAAATGGAATCGGACTGAGTTTGGAGGACTGCACCAAAGTAAAAACTCTAGGGGGAAGGAGGGGAGGGGAGGTAGAGAGGTGGGGGTAGGGACACAGAACTTTTGTGGCAGGAATGGGGTTAATATGGACACCTATTAGCTTATAGTCTTATAAATCACTATTTAATCAATATCAAGGGGGAAGACAGATTGAATGTCTCAAGCTTTTTAATGCATAATTTCAGCTCTGAGTGTATATTCCTTCAACCTAAGCATTTAAGGTTTCAAATTAGTAACTTGATTGAATTTTAACACTGGGTTCAGATTGTTAGTACATTTGTAATAATAACTTTTTTTGAAGTATTAAATCATCTATAATCTTAGACCAGGGAGACCAAGCAACTGATCTTGTCAGTATATAAGAAATAATTATTTGTGGGGGCCAGGCTGTAGTAGCTGGTTAAGCACAAATGGTGTGAAGCCCAAGGACCCACAAGAGGATCCCAGTTCGAGCCCCCGGCTCCCCACCTGCAGGGGGGTCGCTACACAGGTGGTGAAGCAAGTCTGCATGTGACTATTTTTCTCTCCTCCTCTGTATCTTCCCCTCCTCTCTCGATTTCTCTCTGTCCTATCCAACAACTAGACAGCAATGGCAACAGTATAAGGATCCCGGTTCGAACCCCGGCTCCCCACCTGCAGGGGAGTCGCTTCACAAGCGGTGAAGCAGGTCTGCAGGTGTCTATCTTTCTCTCCTCCTCTCTGTCTTCCCCTCCTCTCTCCATTTCTCTCTGTCCTATCCAACAAGGACAACAGCAATAATAATAACTACAACAATAAAACAACAAGGGCAACAAAAGGGAATAAATAAAAAAAAAAAAGCAATGGCAACAGTAACAACAACAACAAAGACAACAAAATGGGAAAAATGGCCTCCAGGAGCAGTGGGTTCTTAGCGCAGGCTCCCAGCCCTAGCGAAAACCCTTGAGGCAAAAATAAATAAATAAATAAAAAGACATAGTTCTTTTCTTTTCTTTTTTTTAATATTTATTTATTTATTTTACCTTTTGTTGCCCTTGTTGTTTTTTATTGTTGTAGTTATTATTGTCATCGTTGTTGGATAGGACATAGAGAAATGGAGACAGGAGGGGAAGACAGAGGGGGAGAGAAAGATAGACACCTGCAGACCTGCTTCACCACCTGTGAAGCGACTCCCCTGCAGGTGGGGAGCCGGGGGCTCGAACTGGGATCCTTATGCTGGTCCTTGTGCTTCACGCCACATGTGCTTAAGCTGCTGCGCTGCCGCCCGACACCCAGTTACTTTCATATAGCTTTCAATGACAAAAACTCATGGTGAGTTCTTGAATGGTACAGTATGTCCTAACCATGAGATTTGCAAAGGGTTCTTGGTGGGGTTGTTCCTGTTTCAAACCACCTTCCCGAGGGCCTGGGGCCGGAGGGCAGGGACCCCGTGTGTCTGCCTCCTAGCCCAGCCTTCAGAGCCCTGCCTGTCAAGTGTCTTGTTTTTACAAACAGAAGCAAATTCCAAAGTCGATCAAGTCCTCTAGATTCGAGGCTGGATGTAAGTGGCAGGCCTTCTCCACTGATGCCAGTCTCAGACCCCCTTCCTGTGTCCCGCCCTGAGCCATCACGTCTGTTATTTCCTGGGTGCACCCCCACCCCAATTCCCTGTATCTGCCCAGACGTAGCCTCCTTCCCCAGCCTGCACCCTTCACTGCCGTGCCCAGAAAGCTTTCTCCGAGAACCTCCCTGAAGCCTACTTGTCCAGAGCACGCTTGCCACACTCTGCGTCTGGATTCCTGTGAGAGTCCTGGTCACAGCCCCATCTCGACGACCTCTCCTGTATTCCAGGCTAACCCCCATGCACACAAGGACAAGGGCTGCATCTGCTTCATTTCTGTTTTTTTTTTTTTTTCCTCTTGCACTTAGCACCCATCATTCCCCTACAACTGACACTGGAAAGCATTTGCTGAGTGGAATTGGTTGTGCAAAGAGGCTCTTCCCTGAAAAGACACTGACGAACAAGAGCAGTGGCAGCTCTGCCCTGGTGAGTGCGGTGTGCTCAAAAGCCACCCACTTGGATCAGAACCCTGGCCAGGCGTTCTCCAGATGCTCAGCCATGGCTCCCTGGTGCCTGCAGGCTCCCAGAGCAGACCAAGTGATGGGGTGGTGGAGGGGAGAAAGGGAGGCACGGCTTGAGCCCTGGCAGGGCCATGTGTGAAAGGGGGAAAATGTGGACACATGAGGGGGTGTGTGCACATGTGGATTCCGTGCTTTACAGGGCTTGAAGTCCCGATGCCTGCCCCCCCACAAAAAAAAGTCCTTCGTGCTAGCTAGACCGTAGAGAAGGTGAGGGGACCGGCATTCTCGGTGACTCGAGGAGCAGGGAGTGAGGACGGGGAGGTGGGAGCTGTCCAGTCAACCCCTGGACCTGTGCAAATGTCCAACGGCGTCTTGGCCTAGCTGCCCTTCTCCCCGCTGTCTTGGCCTGCTCCTTTCTGCCTTGGTGCCTGCTGTGGTTACGATTGCCAAAGAAATTGAGCCCAAGGGGGCCAGGCGGTGGCGCACCTGATTAAGCACACACATTATAATGTGCAAAGACCTGGGTTCAAGCCACCAGTCCCCACCTGCAGGGGGAAAGCTTCACCAGTAGTGAAGCAGGGCTGCAGGTGTCTGTCTGCCTCTGTCTCTCCATCTCCTCTCTCAATTATCTGTCTCTATCAAATAATAAAATCCACAAAGATATTTAAAACAAGAAAGTGAGCCCATTCTCAGTACTTTAGACATATTGTCGTCTTTTTATTATTGTTTGATCAGGGCACTGCTCAGCTCTGGCTATGGGTGTTTCCGGGGATTGAACCTGAGTCCTCTCACATGAAAGTCCAGGGAGCTTCCACTGTACTGTGTCTGCAGCCCAGCTCAAATGTGTGGCCTCAAACGCAGCAGGAAGTATCCTGGTGTGTGTGTTTCAGGCCAAGGGGGCAGCATTCCTCTCAGGTTGCTTAAGCTGTGTCATGGTTGCTCTGTCCTCCCTGCACTAGTTCTCTCTTTCTCTTTCTCTCTCTCTTCTAACTTTATTTATTCAATTTGATAGGACCAAATTGAGAGGGAAGGGGGAGAGACAGAGAGAGAGAGACGCCCGCAGTACTGTTTGGCCACCTGTGAAGGCTCTGAGTGCCTCTCTTTCAGGCCACAGGTCCTCTCCCCACTTGGATGGAACACAAGATGCCTCCCCGCAGACCTCTACTCAGAGCTGGGTCCCCCACTTCTGCTGGCTGCTGCCCACCCGAGTGCTGCCCAGAGAGATAGAGCCCAGGGCTGTGGGCTCCAGTGCTTCTTAGAGCTTCTTTCCTCGGCCTTTGGGGGCAGCTGTCTGCAGAGCTTCCCAGAGGGAAACCTTTCTGCTAATTCAGCACGCAAGTAAGGTGGGCATGTGTGCGTGTGTGTGTGTGTGTGTGTGTGTGTGTGTGTGTGTGCACGTGTGCGCTGGCATGATGCCTGTTTGGGAATTAACCCTCTTGTCCCTAAAGGTTATGAAATGCATCAGAGAAAGAGAGAGGGGAAGAAGGGAAAGGAAAAGGAAGGATGGAGGAAGGAGGAAGGAAGAAGGAAGAAAGGGGGAAGGTTAGCCAGGGAGACGGGCAGGAGGAACCTCCTTTTCAGCATCTCTCCTGCCTACAAGAGCCTCTGGGATGCTTGTCCATCTTAGCAAGTCAGTGCTGCTCCCAACGCCCTGTCCTCAGAGGAGCATGGCTGCTCTGTAGGTGGGACATGGGACATAGGAGCTGAGTCTGGCTAAGGACACCAAGATAGCAAGCTGTCATCCTGGTCCCTGAAGGGCCCAGTCTGAGCGACTGAGGACTGAGGGGACCTATCCTGACACTCTACTTAATACCCATTAAAAAAAAATTTGACTTTTACTTTTTCTGAGTTTGTAAAATTATTATTTTATTGGATAGAGACAGCCAGAAACCGAGAGGGAAGGGGGAGATAGAGAGCAAGAGAGACAGAGAGACACCTGCAGCCCTGCTTCACCGCTCGCAAAGCTTCCCCCCTGCAGGTGGGGACCTGGGACTCAATCCCGGGTCCTTGTGATTTGTAACATGTGCAGTCAACCAGGTGTGTCCCCAGCCAACCCCGGATTTTGCTTTCAACAGAGAATTATTAGAGAATTCCCAGTCTAACCCCCATGGAATGTGTCACCATCTTTGCACAATTCCAGTTCCCGTGTGAGCCCCATCTCACTGAAGGAGGCTTTGGTGCTGATCCCTCCCTCCGCTTCCCTCTTTCTCCCTTTCCTGCTCCCTCTCCCTCTCCCTCTCTCTGCTTCTCTGCCTTTCATGCATATATCTTTTTTTAAAAAGCCCCCTCCAAATATATATTTATATCTCACCATCAAATACCTCCTGTGCAGGTAATGATCCTTCAGCTCCACATTTAATTTGCTCTTTGGTAGCTGGAAACAGAGCTCAGCTAGCAGAGTGCAGGACTTGCATACCTGAGGTTCCCAGTTTGATTCTCAGCACCATATATACCGGGTGGTATTCTAGCTTCCTCTCTCTCTCTTTCTGGTGAAATTAATTAATTTTTATTTTACCTCCAAGGTTATTGCTAGGGCTCAGTGCCTGCATTACAAATCCATTGCTCCTGGCAACCATTAAAAAAAAATTATTAGTTAGGGCAGAGAGAAATGGAGAGAGGAGGGGAGACAGAGAGGGGGAGAGAAAGACAGTCACCTGCAGACCTGCTTCACCGCCTGTGAAGCAACTCCCCTGCAGGTGGGGAGCCGGGGCTTGAACCGGGATCTTTGTGTGAGTCCTTACACTTTGTACTATGTGTGCTTAACCTGGTGTGCTACCGTCCGGCTCCCAAATCAATTCATCTTTAAAAAAATAATTTCTCCTTTGGAATTGCAAAACTGGAAGATTAGGAGAGAGTTAATGAAATGAAAGGGAAAAAAAATGGCAATGAATGTCAAATTCAAAGTTGCCAAAGGGTGGAGAGAGAGTGTTCCTTTAATCTGGTGTAAGTTAAGAAGATGCTTATGGAATCCAAAATCAACCTCGCTCCAGAGCAACTGGATGCCAGTTGAGACATTTGTGTCCCTGGATGGTGAGGTCAGCCATCTTTCCCGGGTCCCCTCAGGTCCTCTCCGTGTTCTCTGCAGGCCTGAGTGCTGGCTGGTGGGCGCTGCCTGGGCTCCGAGAGCTACTCATCACCGCTGTGGCTGATGCTGTTTCTGGAGCCCACTCCAAAGGCGCTTCATGACAGGTGCTGCTTTCTGCCTCACGGCAGGGCAGTGCCCTCACTGTCGCCTCCCAGCTGCCACCATCAAGGACAGGGGTGGGGGGCGATTCCCCACTCTCTCACCTCCCTGTGAAGCCTTCCGGTCCCCTTCCTGACTCATTCCAGGCAGAGATGGGGCTCTCGGGGTATTGTCCTGAGCCACATCCGGCAGACAGATTCCTTGGGAATTCCCTGCCCTTTCTGGAAAACTTCTAGAAGGATAGGTGCGAAGGGGGAGCCCTGTGTGGGTGAAGGTGGCTCCTCAGTGAGGTGGAAGCAGAAGGGAGTGGGAAAGACAGAAGGGAGTGGGAAAGGCAGGTAGAAGGGAGTGGGAAAGGCAGAGGACAGTGGCCGAGAGAGCACTTCTGACTGTGGATGTGTGAACTGGACTGACTGATGGCACGTGGAAGAAAGAAACAACCAGAAAGAGAGCCTCTGGCCTCCCACAGGGCCCGTGTCAGCCCCAGACAAGGCAGATCCACTTCTCTGTGCAGAGTCATTCAGGGGTTTCAGTGGTGTGGTCCCACCGTGCGTCCTGTGGGATGGAGAAGAGTCACTTTAACAGACTCCTCCACAGACCTGCTCCCGCACACGCTGCCCCAGAGGCCCAGATGGCGTGTGCTGGTTAACTCTGCAGCTTTGTCGTTCACGACAATGGCTTAGGCCTAAGAAGAGTGAGCAGAACACCACAGAGAATCCACGCTTTTTTTTTTTTTTCACCATTAACAGTTTTTATCTTCCTCCACCTGGCTTATTTCACTTAACAGTATGTCTCCCAGGCCTATCCATTGTGGTCGCAAATGGCAGGGTTTTGTTCTCCCTACCTCAGCTACTGCCGCTTCCAGCTTTAAAAAAGAGAGAGAGAGACAGGAAGGAAGGAAGAGAAAAACAAAGAGAGAAAGGTACTATAGCTAGACCCAGAATACTCCGCTTCCAGGAATGCCCCCACGTGAAGTGAACAGTTATGATCTCACAAAAATCTCTTACTGAAATTTTCTGTATAAATGTCCAGCTCTGAACAGAATCTTTCACGGAGAGAAGGGATGACACACTGAAGCCCTTCATCCAGGGGAAGGCTTCAACAAGGACACTCAGCGGGTGAATATACCTAGTCGCACAGAACCCCCACATCTAGCGAGAGAACTCACCAGTGCCCATTATTCCACGACAGTAGACATGTCCGGAAGGAGGTCTCTCCTGAGACGTTGGCTGCTATGTCCCCACTCATTGGGAGCAGTGTCCTTCTGCCTCCTCTGCTGAGTCCTCGCCCCAGAGTGGCACCAAGGCCACTCTGCTGTGGCTGAGACTGGCGTGTCTGCCCCCTTGGCGCACCCATCGATTTGGGCATCTTTCCGTCTTTCTTCTGATTTTCCTTTTAAAAAGTGGTTGGGGAGGGGGCTTTCGGTAATGAGGTCTTCTCCATGTTTCCACTTCATGATCTTGACTGGATCAAACACTTGGGGATTATGCTTAGAGCTCGGATCACAGGGAGCCAAAATGAGTTAGAGATAATTCCAGGGAACGTGTGGGCCACCGTCACGCAAGGTGTGATGGCCCTGTGGCAGCCTGGCAGAGAGAAAGTTACAGGCAGTCCTGCCTTAATGCAAAAAAAAAAGAAATAGAGAAGACGGGGCAGGGGCGGAGGTTCATTGTGGAAGCTCAAGACGCTTGTGATTTATTGAATGAGACACTGGTGAAAAGAAATGGTCCGAGAAAACCTCTCCCTGTTCCACATGAAATTACACTGAACACGGTAAAGTCAATCCCTGTTCCGAGGAGAGAAGACTTGGACTCAACACTTAGACTTAGGGGCTCAAAGAATAAATACAAAGTGTATCTGGGGGAGGGGAGCGGCACACCCTGTGTAGTACACGCCTCCTTATACAAGAGCCTGGTTTAAGCCCCTGCTCCCCACCTGCAGGGGGGGGTGCCTCACGAGTGGTGAAGCAGGCCTGATGCTACCTTTCTCTTTCCCTCTCTTTTATATTTTGTTGACTTACTGCATATAGAGAGAAACTGACAGTGAAGGGGCGAGATAGAGAGGAAAAGAGACAGAGAGACGCACAGCACTGACTCTTCCTTGTGAAGCTTCCTTCTTGCAGCTGGGGACAGGGGTTTTGAACCCAGATCCTTGCACTCAACAAAGTCCATCACCACCATGTCCTCTTGCTCCTTCTCTATCTCCTCCTCCCCTCTCAATTTCTCTCTGTTCTATCAAATAAAGCAGGAAGAAGAAAGGAAAAAAAAAAAAGGACAGAGTATCTATCTGGGTTCTAGAGTCTGCTCCATGCATAGAAAGAGGTAGGTAGACTCAGTATCTGGAAGAAAGGAAGGGAACAAAGATTCTGTTGGTGTACAAAATGGAATGAACACACAGCTAAAGGCTCCTTCCCGTTGTTGTGCTCTGAAGTTTCCAAGCGCAGAGAACAGCTGGGAGGCCGGCACGGAGAGTATCCTCATTACCTGGAGCCCCAGGCATCAAACTGTGGCCACATCTGGTCTTTGCTGGCCTGGTGGAGAGTGAGCTGCAAGCTCGTTCCTAAATTCCTCCGCACATACTCCTCAACATCAGGACATTCTTCTACCCAACTTAAATAGGCTCTTAAAGTCAGGGCCCATCAATCCCTCTGATCATAAAACCAAAGGAAACATATCCATTTCTCTGTCTGTGAATTGCCTTTGGTCTAGAATGACTTTGGGCAAAATCCATCTTGGCTTGGGTTTTGTCATCTCACTGGATCTATTCAGTGTGATTTATCCCACAGAGGAGACAGAATGGAGAGCCAACACTGCCATCTCCACCCTTGGAGGAGTTGCAGAATGAGGTCCCCCTGAGTGGGTTCAGATGCAGCCTTCATGCCCAAAACCCCCCTGAGCACAGAGCACAGTTCTTGGCCGAGACAGCAGAACGCTGGTGAGGTCTTCAAGGTTGAGCTTGCTCTGCTGATTTATTTAGTTTTGTTTTGCTTTCTTCACTTTTTTTTTTTTTTTAATTTGTGAGTAATAGTGGGTTAGAAGATTGTAAGACGGGAGTCGGGTGGTGGCGCAGCGGGTTAAACGCACGTGGCACAAAGCGCAAGGACCGGCGTAAGGATCCTGGTTCAAGCCCCCGGCTCTCCACCTGCAGGGGAGTCACTTCACAGGTGGTGAAGCAGGTCTGCAGGTGTCTGTCTTTCTCTCCCCCTCTCTGTCTTCCCCTCCTCTCTCCATTTCTCTCTGTCCTACCCAATAACAACGACATCAATAATCACAACAATGTTAAACAACAAGGGCAACAAAAGGGAAAATAAAAATAACTAAATATTTAAACAAAATTAAAAAAAAGAAGATTGTAAGATGACACGGTCTGGTTCCCCACCACACCCACTGCCAAAGCTGTATGTCGAAACCCTCCCACCTCCCAAAGAGAACTGCCAGGCTCTCACAAAGTCTGAGAAACCGCTGGCTTGCTTTTGCTTTGATTCCTCATATGATTGTCTCTCCTCTCTTTTCTGATTTTTCTAAGCAGTGTCTCCAGTTCCATCCATTTTGTCCCAATGAACTTGTTTTAAACGTGCCCAGATACACCCAAGTTCTTCCAAAGGGGTGACTGATGAGAGAGTCACAGACCTACGTGCTAGTGTCCAGCAGTGGGAGGGAATGACCCAGTCAACCTCAGGAACTGGGCATCTGGGCTCACTGACCCCAGCCAGCCATGGCGGGAGATGGATCTTCCTGCCGCAGATTGCAGGGAGGGAAGCAGTCAGTTAAAACAATGCAAAACTGAGACTCTCCTTTGCCTTCCTGAGAAACCCCACCTCCCACATCACATCAGAATATCACTTGGCATCACCTCAAACTTCCCAAGCCAGGCTGAGAGAACTCTCCTAAACTCTCCTAAACTCACAGCTGATTCATGAACTGGTCTTGGATGTTATCATCACTGACCCTCTTGTTTATTCATTCCTCCACTTGTTCAGCAGAAAAACCCGCCCACCCCCCATTATGTCCCTGGCTGTGTTGGTGACTCACCACCACCATCATCATTCCAGCTCATTGACAGAAGAAACATCCACCAGTGTTGGCATTATTCTGAGTGGTTTGTGCAGAAGTCCCCCCTTCCCGTCATTCCCCAACGGGAACCTCTTCCAAGCTGCCCACTCACAGGTCCGCCTTTCACAGGCCTGGGAATTAAGGTCAGAGAGTGAGATTCAGTCTCTGAGCTCAGGCTGAATCAAGATTGCCAAGGTTTGCCCTCTATCTAAGGAGGAAAACAAAAAAAAGAAACCTTGCATAACTCAATAGTCCCTGCATTTTCAGGACAGAAACTTCCACTCTGGGCTGTGGCCAAAATAAACTCCCTGTAAGTGGAATTCAGAGCCGGCTGGTCAAGTCTGTCCAGCAAAGATGCCTGCATCAAGGCATGCTTTAATTAAGGCTACTGCCCTCCCTTCCTCCCCTCCCTCCCTCCTTCCTCTTTCTTTTCCTTTCCTTTTTTTTTTTTTTTTTTTTTCAGAACACTCCTAAGTTCTACTGGCGATCAAACATGGACCTTTTGGTCACAAGTCCCTTGTGTGTCCCCAGGCTCCTGTCTGAAATATGTTTGTGAACCCGGGGCCATGGGGCATACAGCTTTCAAGGGTGAGGCCCTTGGTTTGAGTCCCAGCACTGTGTGAAAACAAAAAAAGTCAAAAGAAGTCGACAAAAACAAGTAAACATCATTACTGGTGGGTCAATATTTTGCTCTCTCTCCCCTTGGTCTTGCTCTCTTTCTCTCAGTAAACAAACTAATACATAAATCTGGGATTTGTGTGTGGAGTAAAACAGTATTGAATTTCAATGACATCCAGTCTGGTTCAACCAGGCTTGGTCATTATTTTAATACTGAGAATAATACAGTCAAGGGCTCACATGAATGTCCAGGTGGGGTGAGAGGTGATCTTTGAACTTAACTAGCTGTTGATGTAAGCAATTAACAGGATCACAGACGCAATGATAGAGGGAAATGAGTTTAGGAGAATCTCGGCTACGGGGGCCAGGCGGCGGTGCACCTGGTGGGCATACACAGCGCCAAGTGTGAGGAAGGAAGGATCTGGGTTCGAGCCCCTACTCCCCACCTGCAAGGAGTCCACTTCACAAGTGGTAAAGCAGGACTTCAGGTCTTTCTCTCCATCTCCCTCTTCTCTCAATTTCTCTCTGTCCTATCCAATAAGATAGATAGGACAGAGGAGCCATGGATTTATAGTGCCATCACTGAACCCCAGTGATAATCCTGGTGGCAAGAAACTATTTAAAAAAAAAAGAAAAAAAAAAAGAAGAATAGAAAGAAAGAAGGTCTCTGATAATTCTCAGGAAAGGAAGCTTGAAAGACACCCCCTATCCCCAGTGTGGAGACTCCTCTAGCTCATTTGATTCCCGGGGCATGTTTGGGAAAAATAAACGCATTTCGGTCACATCACAGATCCATAGACCTCGGGGAAACATGAAGAGAGTCATCAGATCCTGGTGTGAGCCCCTCCCGCCAGCCCTGCCCCCACCTCCCTTCTGGTGACCGCGGGTCCAGCACGTGTTCCTGTCTCCCTCACTGCTTGGCTCCCGTGGGCCTCCTCCATAGGCTGCGTCTCAGGAAGTCAGGACTCATAAAAACTGCAGCAAAGGTGGGCGCGAGGAATCACATCATTGCA
Source organism: Erinaceus europaeus (assembly GCF_950295315.1). Taxonomy (NCBI): domain Eukaryota; kingdom Metazoa; phylum Chordata; class Mammalia; order Eulipotyphla; family Erinaceidae; genus Erinaceus; species Erinaceus europaeus. Next base: position 1,584,921 of record NC_080176.1, read on the forward strand.
AGACTGGCCAGCTCCTCTTGGGGCGCGAGCGCTTCCACACTGCGATCATCATCTCTGGCATTATGCTATTCCACTGCAGAATACTGTGCCCAGTATGGTTCCGTAGCCCCCATGTCCACTTGGTCGATTCCAAATTATATTCCTCCATGAGGATAATTTCTGGAACCATCCGTTCCACCCCGGTTCCATGGCTGCCAGTTCTTAGCAACATCGCCCCGCCAGATATTTGTCGGGATGCGGCATCATCTAAGTTCATTTCCCACGTCTACGCTCGACCGGACCTGCCAATATACGCAGATATCTTCGCCCACCCTGTCCAACGCTTGACGTCTCGTCACCCAATCTGGTCCCCTACGCCTACACTGAACTTCTCTGTTCCAGTCTCTTGGAAACAGAGTTGGCAGTCAGCTGAGGTCAAGAACAAACACCTCATCACAGACCCCTGCAAGCGTCCACCCGGCTTTGACCTAGCACGTTATGATCGGGCCCTCCTCAATCGCTATCGAACAGGCCATGGCCGGTGCGCCGCTATGTTCCATCGCTGGGGAGCCAGAGACGACCCGAACTGCCCCTGCGGCTCCAGACAGACTATGACCCACATAGTCAACGACTGCCACCTCTCCAGATTCAAAGGAGGTCTCGAAACTTTACATCAGGCTCAACCTGACGCTGTTGACTGGCTGCGGAAGAAGGGCAAACGCTAGAAGAAGAAGAAAAAGGACTCATGAAAAAGGACTCAAGAAAAAGACTCGTCTTGCGGTCTGTCTTGAGGAGGGCCTGTGACCACTCCCTCCAGGTGTGGCTGCCAGAAGCAGCTTTCCCGGTGGGCTCACAGGGCAGATCAGTGTGAGGTCCCTCCGGCCAGGCCTGAGGCCAGGTGGGCAGGTGGGCAGGTGGGCAGGTGGGCCTGAGCGAGACCTCAGCTCTGCCCTCTCTCCCCCTTCCCCCTCCCTCAGCTCCTTTGGCTTCTGGCTGCAGTGTCTTCCCCTGACAGCAGGCCCTCCCTGGGCAGCTCACCGTAGGGCTTTCTGGAAGGCTAAAGGGGCAGCCTGGAGGGGCTGCAGCCCTAGCGCACTGAGCTTGCAGGCAGAAGGTCCTGAGTTTGGTTCCCGGAAGTGCCTGTCCCAGGGTGATGCTCTGATTCTCTCTCTCATGCATGAAATAAACGGGTTTGGCTGAGAGCCCCTGCAGCCGCTGCTCCTGAGGCCACCACCTCACTTCCAGCTGGCTTCCCTCCTCCTGAAACCAGAAAATGCAGGGAAAGAAGACACCAGAGGGGCTCTGCTGGCTCTTCAAGCATGCGGCAGTGGAGGGCAGGAAGGAGAGGGGAGAGAGGGAGGGAGGGAGGAGGCAGGTGGTGGTACACTGGGTTAGGTGCACAAGGATCTGGGTTCGAACCCCTGGTTCCCTACCTGCTGGGAGGGACACTTCATAAGCAGTGAAGCTGTTCTCCAGGCATCTCTCTTTCTCTCTCCTTCCCCTCTCAGTTTCCCTCTGTCCTATCCAATAAAACAGAAGAAATGGCCACCAGGAACAGTGAATCTGTAGTGCCAGCGCTAAGTGATAACTCTGGAGAAGAGAGAGAGAGAGAGAGAGCTAGAAGGGAAGGAGGCAGATGAAGCTACCCTTCCCCACCAGCAGCTAAATTATAGCCATTAGCATTTTGTGGAGGCAGGTAGTTTTTTTTTGTTTGTTTGTTTGTTTTTCATTTTGTGCCCAGCTTGTCATGAATGGCAGCTCTGTCAACATAAGGGCCCATGGTAGGTGTCAGGGGGAAGCAGAGCTCTGGAGCTCAGGACTCCACAGAAGCTGACTTTTTGCTCAGTAGCTTTGAGGAGGGGCTGAGGATGCCAGAGTCCTCCAGGAGGGTCAAGAGCCTTGTCTGCCTCTGGAGAATTCCTCTGGAGGATGGTGCCTAGGGAACCTGGATAAAGACGGAGATGGGGAGTCAGGCGGTAGCGCAGCGGGTTAAGCACACGTGATGCAAAGCGCAAGGACTGGCCTGAGGATCCCGGTTTGAGCCCCCGGCTCCCCACCTGCAGGGGAGTCACTTCACAGGTGATGAAGCAGGTCTGCTGGTGTCTTTCTCTCCCCCCTCTCTGTCTTCCCCTCCTCTCTCCATTTCTCTCTGTCCTAGCCAACAATAACGACATCAATAACCACAACAATGTTAAACAAGGACAACAAAAGGGAAAATAAATCAATTAGCTTTAAAAGAAAACCTCACATTAAAAAAAAAGACAGAGGTGAGTGAAAGGGGTCCCCTGCGACCCCACATCAGCCAGACAGCTTTACAGAGAGAGGGAAGCTGGAGTTTCTACAGCTCTGAAGATTTGGAAAGTGACATTTTCTCCTCTGGTGCAGCCTGTGGTTTGAACAGACGCTGGAACGCAGAGACAATAGCCGTCAGGCGCGGCAGACACATCTGAGAGCTGAGCCCAGCCCCGGGAAAAGCTGGCCTCTCCCCCTCCGCTCCCACCACATGACAAGGACCTCTGTCTTTGTGTCACCCTTGACGATGGGGGGGTTCAGCTCCACCCACAGAGACCCCCTCACACTCCCTGATAGTCCCATGACCTTTATCTCTGGAGAGGGGTTTTGTGCCACGAAGGATGTAAAATATGGTCCAGCGACTGTCCTCGGGCACAGCAGATTAAAGCACTCGGTGATTGTCACAGAGGGAAAAAAGGCTGCTGATGGGTAGAGCCGTCCACTGGCTCAGTGTTGGATGCCCTGGCCCTGCACCAGCCTCTGGGGAGCTGGGGAGAGGAGAGCTGCTGCATCTGTCAGAGCTCCAGGCACTCCCCACCCCATGCAGACACTACTCCCTCTCTTCCTGCTAAGGAAGAAAAACCAGCTCGTATGAGGCAGGTCTTTTCAAAAGCTTTATTTATTTGGCATAGAGATAGAAAATGAGATTGTTCAAACCAAGAATTCAGGAGTGGAGAGAATATGGTCCAAACTGGAGTTGAACTGAACCAAAGTAAAAGACTCCTGGGGGGGTGGGTCAGGTCCTGGAACATGGCGGAGTAAGACCTAGTGGGCGGTTAGTGTTACGTGGAAACTGAGACATGTTACACCTGTACCAACTGCTGTATTTTACTGTCAACTGTAAACCATGAATCCCCCAATAAAGAAAAAAAAAGGGTGGTCCGGGAGGTGGTGCAATGGATGATGTGCTAGACTCTGAAGCATGAGGTCCTGAATTCAATCAGGGCAGCACATGTACCAGAGTGATGTCTGGTTCTTTCTCTCTCCTCCTATCCCTCTCATTAATAAATTAAAAAAATATATTTAAAAAAAGAAAAAGGGGAAAATGTATGGTCCAAAGACTCTATCCTTGCCATTTTATTTTTATTTATTGATTCCATTTTGTTAAAGCCCTTGTTGTTTTATTGTTGTAGTTATTATTGTTGTCATCGGTGTTGGATAGGACAGAGAGGGAAATAGAGAGAGGAAGGAAAGACAGAGAGGGGAAGAGAAAGACAGACACCTGCAGGTGATGAGCCGGGGGCTTGAACCGGGATCCTTACGCCAGTCCTTGCTCTTTGTGCCACGTGTGCTTAACCCACTGTGTTAGCACCCAACTCGCTAAACTTGCCATTTTAATACGTTACGAATACTGGCTGATCCAAGCATCGTGGCTACAGGGCAAAATCAGATGTTCATCTTCAGCATTGTCAGGATGAGTCCTGACAGGACACAGAACATGAAAGCCAGAGAAGTGGGGGGGGGGTGGCAAGAGATGGCACTGTTCTTTGTTTCTGTGTTTTAATTCTGAATGGGATTCTTCTCAGAAAATATACGCATGCTGAAAATCTGTGCTTTTTCTTGAAGGTGTGTTTCTGCATAGAACGTCTTTGGTGTGATATCTGCCTAGAGTTCGTGATGTCTGGTCAGGATGGTGAGGCATAGAATTGAGTGGATGCACAGATCTACTAAGGGCAGATGTCTAGTGTGTTTAAAACAGGCAGGCATATCTTTTGTAAAATCAATAAGGCACCAGTAGAATGCATGACTTGCTATGCCTGGCTCCTAGGTTCAAACCCCAGTGCCACAGGGGGAGATCATGGACGGTGGAGCATTACTATGGCATCTCACCTCTCTATTTTCTCTATCTATCTTTCAAAAATAAAATAAAATGAAGAAAGGAAGGAAGGAAGAATAGGAGGGGGCTGGCAGTGGCACACCTGGTAAGTGCACATAATACTATGAACAAGAACTGGGGTTCTAGCTTCTGAGCCCTGCCTGCAGGGAGGATGCTTCATGAGTGCCGAAGCAGGGCTTCAGGCATCTTCCTTTCTCTCTCCCTCTATCACCTGCTCCCCCTCTCAATTTCTCTCTGTCCTACTGAATGAAATAATACACATGAATATATATGAATTATGAATAGAAATCAGATGGGGAAGGATGTTCAACAGAATTACTCATGCTCTAGGCCCCAGTCTTCATTTCCAGCACCATGTTAAAAATAACAATAGGGGAGTCGGGCTGTAGCGCAGCGGGTTAAGCGCAGGTGGCGCAAAGCACAAGGACCGGCATAAGGATCCCAGTTCGAACCCCGGCTTCCCACCTGCAGGGGAGTCGCTTCACAGGCAGTGAAGCAGGTCTGCAGGTGTCTGTCTTTCTCTCCCCCTCTCTGTCTTCCCCTCCTCTCTCCATTTCTCTCTGTCCTATCCAACAACGACGACAACAAAAATAATAACTACAACAATAAAACAACAAGGGCAACAAAAGGGAATAAATAAATAAAATTAAAAAAATAACAATAATGAGGGGTTGGGCGGTAGCGCAGTGGGTTAAGCTCAGGTGGTGCAAAGCGCAGGGACCGGCATAAGGATCCCGGTTCAAGCCCCCAGCTCCCCACCTGCAGGGGAGTCGCTTCGCAAGCAGTGAAGCAGGTCTGCAGGTGTCTGTCTTTCTCTCTCCCTCTCTGTCTTCCCCTCCTCTCTCCATTTCTCTCTGTCCTATCCAACAATGACGACATCAACAAAAAAAACAATAACTACAATAAAAACAAGGACAACAAAAAGGAAATAAATAAATATTTAAAACATAACAATAATGGGAGCCAGGTGGTGGCACACCTGGTTGAGTGCACACATTACAGGGCACAAGGACCCAGGTTCAAGTCCCTGGTCTCCACCTGCAGAGGGGAAGCTTCATGAGTGGTGAAGCAGGGCTGCAGCTCTCTCTCTCTTTCTCCTCCTGCCTCTCAATTTCTCTGTCTCTATTCAATAATAAATAAATTAATTAAAAATAATAATGATGATGTGATGCAATCCTAAATGATCTGTCAGGGACGGGTCTGCACACACAGCCCATTTTGATACAAATGCTGTTTCCGCGGCTGCAAGTTCTCTTCTCTGAGGATTCCAGGTGACTGTGCTTAGCCCCTCCTGCCTCCTGAGGCCTCAGTGAAAACACTGTTCTGGAGGCAACAATTAGAGTGTTTTTCCTGTGTGTTTAACACAGGAGGTAGGAAAGACTGAATCACTTATGCTGAACGAATGAATGAATGAATGAATGAATGAAGGATCCCCACTTCTTCGGGGAATGCGGCAGGATAAACCAAGTCTCCTGTGGGAACTTAGACCACCACCGTGGCTCTGGCCCCTTGAATCTTAAGTAACTGAAGAACGGGGAAATCTGTGACCTTTTCTGAATGAGAGCCGGGATGTGGCTGAGACCAAGCCGACCGTCAGCAGTTGTACAGCTGATCCTCAAGGTTTGTCTGAACATGACTCCGTCGTGTTTGAATCTGGCTTAATTAAGTGAAATGTCTCGTGTGAGGATTCAAATCCCCGTGTAGATTAAACGAGTCTATTTAGGATCCTCTAAGACTCTGAAGTCTTCCTTGTACTGGAGCAGATACCCACACCACAGGGGAATCAAGAGAAAAGTTCAGAGAGGGAGAGAGAGAGAGAGAGAGAGAGAGAGGTAAGCTGTGTGGGACCTCACAGATTATCAGGACAGCCTCACATTTTATGGACAGAACTGATGCAATGTCATGTGGAGGGCCGTCCCTGGCTCCTCCCTCCCCGTTCCAAAGTGGGGGGCTGCACCCCAGAAACGTGGAGGGAGTGTGGGCTGCGGCCAGGAAGTGCTCAGGGCTGAGCTCCAGCTCTCCTCCAAGCAGCAGGCCCCTGGGTCCAGTCTACTTCCCTTTTGGGCTCAAGTCCATTCCTTTGGAAATAACAGACTTGGGTTAGACACATGCTCGACCGAATGATCAGGGAGGTGGGAAATTAGCAAAGCAAAAGGGGCCGAGAGTCGGTGTACCCAGCTGAGCGTACATGGTACTAAGCGCAAGGACCTGAGCAAGGATCCAGGTTCAAGTCCCTGGCTCCCCACCTGCGGCAAGCTTCATGAGTGGTGAAGCAAGCCTGCAGGTGTCTCTCTTTCTCTCTCCCTCTCTATCTCTCTCTCCTCAATATTTCTCTGTCCCATCCAATAAAATGGTGGGGAATGGCCAACAGGGTGGATTTGTAGTGCTGGCACTGAGCCCCCATGATAGCCCTGGAGAAGAGAAAGAAAGAAAGAGAAATAAAGAGAGAAAGAGAGAGAGAGAAAGGAAGGAGAGAGGGAAGGAAGGAAGGAAGGAAGGAGAGAGAGAGGGAGGGAGGGAGGGAAGGAAGGAAGGGAGGATGGAAGGAGGGGAGAGGAAGGAAGGAGGAAAAACAACAAAGCAATACAGTCCATTTCCTTAAAGGACAGTGGAGATCTCTGGGGTGGATCAGGGCAGAGACTACTGACCATGGACCACTTGTTTCCTCCATGTTTAAACAAAGCCCCTTGTGGCAGGACCAGCCCCTCAGCGCCACCATAAGCCAGAGCTGAGCAGGCTCAGTGGGGACGCAGCACCTCTCACGAAGCTTCCCTCCTGCCAGTGAAGACTGGGGACTTGAACCTGGGTCCTTGTGCACGGTAGCATGTATGTTGTACCAGATATGCCATGGCCAGCCCCTTCAATGCAGGATTTTGAGGAGCTTTATGGCCGTTGCCCAGGGACATGGTGATGGGAGAAGAACAAACACTGGGGTGAGAGGAGCTGGGACACTCCAGAGATGAGGTTGTAGCCGGAGTGTCACCCCGGCAGCAGTGATGGGAGCTGAGCAGTGTCTCACCCCGTTGGCCCTGGATGAGTTTGTTCCCAGTCCCTATTCTTGGCTTTCTAATAACTGAGGACTCTCCAGTTGGGCCTGTCTTTCCAGCCTCACCCACCCCAACCAGATGAACCCTTAGCTTCGTTTTATTTTTGCAACACTATTTATTAAAAAATAAATAAATAACCCCAACAAACAAGTAAAATCATAAGGCTAAAACATGGCAGAAGGTCTGTAGAGTAACAGTTGTTCTAAAATTGTGACCCCTCCTCCCCTTGAGTTGGCTGATGGAAGAGAGCATGAATCTTTGAGGTCGACGTCTGAATATTGGATCAGCTGCGTATTATCCACAGTACAAAGCACAAGGACCCACGATGGACCTGGGTTCGAGCCCCGGCTCCCCACCTGCAGGGGGGAAGCTTCCCAAGTGGTGAAGCAGGTGTCTCTCTCTCCCTTTCTGTCTCCTCCTCTCTCAATTTCTCTCTGTCCTGTCCAATAACATGGAAAAAAATGGCCTCTGGGAGCAGTGGATTCCTAATTTCACACCGAGCCCCAGCAATCATCCTGGAGGCAAAATAAAACATGATAAAAACCAAAATAAAATCAATGAAATTAAATATGCTGATTAGAAGGGGTCTAAATGTCACTAAAACATTCAGAACTGGTTTAGGTGAGAAGTCATAAGGGCCAAGATGCCTCGGCATGTTAATAGCTCAGAGGTTGGAATGAGCAGATGTCCGGCATTTTCTGTTCCGCCCACACTTTTCCGTGGCGGGTTAATCACAGAAGCTGCCTGTGTAACTGTCCCAGTTTAGAGTGTGGTGGTGGTGACGCTCAGTAGTATTTTTATTTGTATTTTTATTTGCTGGCTTAATGCCTATCTTCCCCGTCTTGCTGTTCAGCACTTTAGAAGCACAGGCATTGTGGACGTATTCCTTAAAACTTTTCCGATAGAAAACACTTGACACCTATTTTGTTAAATCAATTAATGGGATGAAAGTGTACCTGGGAGCTCTCTAGAAGGGACCACGAATAAATTCTCCTGCTATGAAATCGTAGCGCTATTTTTCTCCGAGTGGGTAATGTGATGTCATTGTGGAATTCTCTGCGAAGTGTCCACAGAGAGCCGTTTCCAAGCCTTTAGTTACACTTTCTGGGGAAGGAGAGTGACGCCTCCTCGCTGGTGACTGCAGATGGTGTCTTCCATGGGAAAGGTGTCTCTGTCCTCCTCCCCCCTGCTAGGCCATTTGCTACAATTAAGTACGGCAGCAGAACGTCCCACAGGCTGCTTTATGTTGTGTTTAAAAAGTTAATTAAATTGCCAAGTTGTTAAGTTGTTAAATTTAAAGTTAAAAAAAATCTATTAGCAAGTTTCCTCCTGATTAAAGTCGTGAGACCCATGTGTTTGATTTCCAACTTGGTCCTCTCCAGCAATAAACATTAAAAATGAAACAATTCCATTTTATGACCAAACCCTCTACAGTGCCTTGTGCATGTGCATTAGGAAGGGAAACAGCAGTCAGATGACAATTCATCTCCCCACAAAACTTCCAAAGGACACGTTTCTCTTGGCAAAAGGGGGGTAGGACACACTAAAACTAAGCATCTGTCCAAAGCCAGTGTGCGCCATTTTGGATTCTGTAATTTGGTCTTGTGAAACAGCAGAAAATAAGAGTCTCTTCCAGTTCTTAGGCTGCCAGACCTCTGGCGAGAAGGGGCCTGGCGGTGGTCCACCTAGAGTCCTGGCATTCATCTGGCCATAGACCAGCTGGGTCTCTGTCTTCTCACTGGCTCATTGAGATTAGAATACACAATTCACAGAACTGTAGAGAGTTTATCAAATAATGACAGGACACAGAAGATAGCATAATGGCTTTGCAAAAAGACTTCCATGCCTGTGGTTGTGAAGGCCCAGGTTCAATCTCCAGCACCTCCTTAAACAGAGCTGAATAGGGCTCTAGTCTCTTACTCTCTCATTAAAATAGAATATCTTGGATGGACCTTGAAAAATTCATGTTAAGTGAAATAAGTCAGAAACAGAAGGATGAATATGGGATGATCTCACTCTCAGGCAGAAGTTGAAAAACAAGATCAGAAAAAAAAAAAAAACCAAGTAGAACCTGAACTGGAATTGGCGTATTGTACCAAAGTAAAATACGGGTCCAAGAAGGATGACAGAGGACCTAGTGGGGGTTGTATTGTTATATGGGAAACTGGGGAATGTTATGCATGTACAAACTATTGTATTTACTGTTTTAAAAAAATTAAAAATCCCAACAAACAAGTAAAATCATAAGGCTAAAACATGGCAGAAGGTCTGTAGAGTAACAGTTGTTCTAAAATTGTGACCCCTCCCCCCCTTGAGTTGGCTGATGGAAGAGAGCATGAATCTTTGAGGTCGACATCTGAATATTGGATCAGCTGCGTATTATCCACAGTACAAAGCACAAGGACCCACGATGGACCTGGGTTCGAGCCCCGGCTCCCCACCTGCAGGGGGGAAGCTTCCCAAGTGGTGAAGCAGGTGTCTGTCTCCCTTTCTGTCTCCTCCTCTCTCAGTTTCTCTCTGTCCTGTCCAATAACATGGAAAAAATAAATAAAATAAAATATATTCAAAAGGAATAATAGCAGATGATAGCCATCACTGAAGAAAAAGCAGCTCTGTCGTGAGCGACTATACAGCTTAGGCTTTCATAGAGTCCAACCTCTTGGTGTCCAAGTCCAGCGCCAACGTGATCAACAGTGTGGACATGGACATGTTATTCTGCTTCTCAGCCACAGGTGTCAGGGCCAGTGAACTGGGTCTGTTCATAGCATGCAACACCCAGAGTTCATGTGAAAGTTAGATGGCGTCAGACTTAACAATACCTGCAGACTAGTGTGGCCACAAGGTAGGCTGTTTAATCAGTGGGGATTGTTAGTTCTTCTGGTTATGCAGGAAGAGGATCCTGATCTGTAGAGAGATGAAGAGGTGGATGCAGAGAGAGAGATAACGGAGGGAATGGTTGGATGAATGGAGGTAGTTAGGTAGAAATAATTGATCAATAAGTGGGTGTAGATGGTTCTGTGTGGGGGATGTGACTGTCGATGAATGTTCTGTGTAGACATTGCTGTGTAACTGTATTCTCTACGATGATAAGCCTGCATATCTGCACTGAGAATATAGCTGTACCATTTTTTTAAATATTTATTTTATTTACTTATTCCCTTTTGCTGCCCTTGATGTTTCATTGTTGTAGTTCTTATTGTTGTTGTTATTGATGTCATCATTGTTAGATAGGATAGAAAGAAATGGAGAGAAGAGGGGAAGACAGAGAGGGAGAGAGAAAGACAGACACCTGCAGACCTGCTTCACCGCTTGTGAAGCGACTCCCCTGCAGGTGGGGAGCCGGGGACTCGAACCGGGATCCTTACGCTGGTCCTTGTGCTTTGCGCCACCTGCGCTTAACCCGCTGCACTACCACCCGAGTCCCAGTCATACTGTTTTATAGACATGCCTATACATCTACAGAGAGAATAGGATCGCATTTCCCATACAGATGCATCACACTTTATATTGACTCATAGAATACATGCAAGACCCAATTTCCAGGGAAACAGGACACTGCCCTTGAGTCTTCAGAGACAATGTAATCTGAGACACCACCTCACAACTTCAGGAAGGGCTCACATCAGCAAACAGGTGTCTCGAGGTTGTGGGAAGAGGAACTCTACCATATTGCTGGTGGGAAAGCACACTGGGGCAGCCCCCGGGGAAGGCTGTGTGGACAGTCCTTAGACAAGTAAAATAGAATTTCCTTATGGCCCAGCAATACACTGGAGCATTTATCCAGTGGACGCTCAAACACTAATTCACAGCTGCATTACTCACAATAGCCAGAGAGTGGAAGCAGACTAAATATCCGTCATCCGATGACTGGCTGAAAGAACTTATAGGTTATAGACTCTATGGAATGCTACTCTGCCATCAAAAAGATGATACTGTCCTTTGGGATAAAATGAATGTAACTGGAGGTTACAATGCTTAGTGAAATAAGAGATGAAAGACAGCTATCAGATGGTTTCACTTATATGTGGAGTTTAGAGAACTGACACACAGGGACTTAAAAAAAAAAAAAAACAAACACACAAACAAAAAACCAGAAGCAAGCAAGCTGTTTCTAAGACTCTGGTGGTTATCTATGGGAGGCAGGCAGGTGAGGACACAGAATTGGGTGGTGGGTGTGGAGCTCTGCACTGTCATCTTACAGTCTTACAACATGCCGTGAATAACAAATACAGAAATTCAAAGAGAGATATAAAGAGCGAGAGAAGGGGGTCTGGCGGTAGCACAGCGGGTTAAGCGCACGTGGCGCAAAGCGCAAGGACTGGCAGAAGGATCCTGGATCGAGCCCCCGGCTCCCCACCAGCAGGGGAGTCGCTTCACAGGCGGTGAAGCAGGTCTGCAGGTGTCTGTCTTTCTCTCCCCGTCTCTGTCTTCCCCTCCTCTCTCCATTTCTCTCTGCCCTGTCCAACGACATCAACATCAATAACTACTACAATAAAACAACAAGGGCAACAAAAGGGAATAAATAAATAAATATTTGAAAAAAAACAAACAGAGAGAGAGAGAGAGAGTAAGGGAACCACAGTGAAAAAAACTGAATCTCCAAGTTGGGTGAGTTCTTAGAACTCACCCCCCACCCCCCGCCCAAGTGCAGCATGAATCTCCTCAGGCTCCTGATGGCTTGTCTCGGGGATGTGACAGGGACTCTCTGTTTTCTGACAGGCGTGCTGGTGTGGGACAGCTCTAATTCTGAGCAATCTTGCTCTCTATTGATCTCAAGTCTGTCTCCCTTCTATGCTGGGGGCAGGGTGATGTCTGCTCAGTCTTCTCCAGAATAACTCTTGAAGGACTAGAAGCCAACCATCTCACATCCCTGAGCGGCCCTGCCTCAGGGATGAAAAGCCTCCTCCATCCTTAGCAAACACACACTCCACTTGAGTTCCCTCCATGTCCCAGCCACTCTGCCAAGCCGAGCTTTCTCTAAAGGCCGCCACGTGGCCCCTCTCCAGGCCTGCTGTGCTCTCCCGGACAGTCCTGGTCTCCCCAGCCCACCTGATACCAGCAGGGTCCTGACAGGTAGGCCCATAGGATGCACAAAAATAAGGTAGACTTCCGCCCTCAAAATGAATAAAGTAGCATTTCTTTCTCTTTTTTTAAAAAAACTGTTAGTAATTTAATTTTTAAAAAATTTTAAAAAATCATTTGTATTTATTTGATAGTGACAGCCAGAAATTAAGAGGGAAGGGGAAATTCAGAGAGGGAGAGAGACAGAGAGACACCTGCAGCCCTGCTTCACCACTTGTGAAGCTTTCTCCCTGCAGGTGGGGACTGGGGGCCTCAAACCCAGGTCCTTGCACACTGTAACATGTGCCCTCAGCCAGGTGTGCCACCACCCGGCCCTATGATTTAATACTGATTTACAAAATTACCAGGTAACGGGTATAATTTTCTGCACCGTTCCCACCACCGAGTTCTGAATCCCCAGTCTCTCCACGGGAAGGTACAACACTTCTTCCAAGATTTCAGAAAAGGGTTTCATTAGGGACAGAGAACTCTGGTGGTGGGAACGGTGTGGAGTTACACCCCTGTTGACATGTAATTTTGTGTATATATTAACAGTAATAAAATTTAAAAAAAGATTTGGGGGAAGCATCGCTTGTGCAAATGAACAAGAACAAAACACAAGCATCGATGGCTTATGCCTTGATAAACTGAGGTCCATGGCCCTCCCCCTCCTCACATCTGTCCGGACAGAGTCTCATGAACTCTTGGGGTTCCGTGGGGAAGGGCTCGCTCCATCCTTGGGATGGGACATTTCTCTGCCTGGTGGCCTTTCTTCTGTAGAATCTCTCCTTCCTGCACCTCGCGGAAGCCAGGTTTGCGAGATGCACACATTCTCCCAAATGCCACTGGGGCATGCTGAGGGCCGGGAGCAAAATCCTCCAGGGGTAGGGGTACACCAGGACGCCTCTTCCCTGGACCAGGGTTTCACTGTGGCAGTGACGCTGAGGATGACTAGTGGCTCCAGAGCCCGTTAGAGAGCCCCTAAGCCTTTACGTTTTCTTGTTTGCTTCCTAATAACAACAGCCTGGCATCTGATCTAAGAAACTGGGGCAGAGAAATGTTCCCCACTTCTCAGTGGAAGCAAAGGGTTATCACAGAGGTCCCTGTGTCCCTTAACCATGAGAACTACCCTCCTCGGGGGCCAACTGGTGATGCACCCACTTAAGTGCACAAGGATCCAGGTTCAAGTCCCCAGTCCCCATCTGCAGAGGGGAAGCTCCATGAGCGGTGGAGCAGGGCTGTGGTTGTCTGTCTCTTTCCTTCTCTATCTTCCCTTCCCCTCTTTGTTTCTCTCTCCCTTATCCGCAAAATAAATTTGAAAACTAAATTAAAAAATGAAAGATCCACCCTAGTTGGGACTCAGGAGGAGTATAACACCTTGGCTCTGAGACCAGGCATGAGAACAGATGCTGGGACAACACTCTGGTCACCTCTCATTAAGATACGTAAAGAAATATTTTTTTATTGGATGGAGACAGAGAGAATTTGAGAGAGAGGAGGGAGGCAGAGAAGGAGAGAAACAGAGAGAGATGCCTGTAGCCCAGCCTCACCACTTGTGAAGCTTTCCCCTGCCGGTGGGGTCCTGGGGTTTGAACCTGGATCTTTGCGCTTTGTAATGTGTGCACTCAACCACCACCCATCCCCTCTTGTTGGGCTGGGGAGATAGCATAATGGTTCTGCAAAAGGCTTTCATGCCTGGGACTCAGGCTCCAGGTTCAATCCCCAGCACCATCATAAGCCAGAGCTGAGCAGTGCTCTGGATTCTCTTTCTCTCTCTCTCTCCCTCTCTCTCTCTCTCTCTCTCTCTCTCTCTAAAATAAAATGAAAAGACGCCCTGGATTTAGACCTCTGCTGTGTCCTCACTAGCTGAGTGACTTTGAAGCAAGTCCCTTTGTCCTTCCAAGCTTACAGTGTCTTGCCTCCCAGTAGGGAGATCTGTCTCTCTACTTGTTTTGCAAAAGCTCTAGGGTTAGACCCCAGGCAGCACCAGCTGCCAGACCAGAGCAGAGTGACGCCCTGATCAAACCAGGGCGTGAGCAGCCCGAGGAAGGCACTCACAGCTGGCATCCACCCTCTTGCTCAGAGTTAGACACAGAGGCAGCTGCCCGGCACCTGGATGTTTCTGTCATCCTCTCTGAATGCCTGTCCTTCATCTGTGCCGCAGTTTCAGAGGCCAGGCTTTATCCAAGTCACACCGAGACTCCGGAGCAATGGGAGTTTAACTTCTTTTCTGAGAGTTGAGGATGGCTCTTAAAAACAAAGGACTCACTCTTCTTTGCTCTCTCTCTTTACTTGTGCTTCTTTGATTATGATTTTATTATCTCTATTTATTGTATAGAAACAGCCAGAAATGGAGAGAGAAGGGAGAGACAGACAGAGAGATACCTGCAGCCCTGCTTCACCACTCGTGGAGCTTCCCCCCTGAAGGTGGGGACTGGGGGACTGGAACCCAGGCCCTTGTGCACGGTGACGTGTGCTCTCAGTCAGCTGTGCCACCACCCGGCTCCTCATTTTCCTCCTCCTCCTCCCTCCTCCTCCTTCCTCCTCTTCCTCCTTCTTCCTCCTTCTTCCTCTTCCTCTTTCTTCCTCCTTCTTCCTCTTCCTCCTTCTTCCTCTTCCTCTTCTTCCTCCCCTCCCTCTTCTTTCACCTAAAGTGGAATATTTCGTTGCTGGTGCACCCCTGATGTCATCTTTAATATTTAAGCCCCCCTTCAGAGGTCTGCTGGCCTCTTAGATTCATGATGTCTGTCGGAGCCGTGATACACCTGCAGGCAGCTATGACCGTGATTACTGCCCAGGAGAGGACGTCCCTGGGCTTCCTTGATGGGGGGGAGTGGATACTGCCTTTGAAAGATGCAGGGGTGGGGGGGGATGGACAGCTCACACCCTGTGCTGTAAGATTCTTTGGTTGACTTTCTGTTTTCCAACACGGCAAATCCTGGCCCTACCAGCAACATTTCCAGGGAGATCTTCCTGTTCTTCTCTCTCTCTCTCTCTCTCTTTCTTTCATTCTTTTATTGCCACCAAGGCTATCAATGGTGCTCAGTGCTTGCAAGACAAGTCCACCACTTCCAGCGGCCATCCCCCCCCCCAATTTTCTTTTTGTTAGATAGGACAGAGAGAAATTGAGAGGAGAAGGAGAGGGAGAGAGAGAGAGAGAGAGAGAGAGAGAGAGAGGCATCTGCAGACCTGCTTCACCGCTTGTGAGCCTCCTCCTCCCTACAGATGCAGGGACTGGAGTACGGGACTGAACTTGAACTCAAACTCAAACCTGGGAACCTTACACATGACAACATGTGAGCTAAACAGGGTGCACTAACGCCTGGTCCCTGGAAATATTCCTTTCCTCTCCTTTTTAAAAAAAAGATTTAGTTTATTTATTAATGAGAAAAATAAGAGGAAAGAGAACCAGATATCACTCTGGTACATGTGCTGCTGGGGATAGAACTCAGGCCCTCATGCTTGAGAGTTTAATGCTTAATCCACTGTGCCACCTCCTGGAGCTCTATTTGTTCCTAGCTGAGATAGTGATTGGGTCGTTCTGCACAGGAGAGACTGGGGAGCAGAGTCAGACTCCAACATTGGGGGAGGGAGAAAGCTGCCTCTAGGTTGCGTGCTCTTTTAGAAGTCATTTTATTTTGTTTTGTTGTATTTTATTTTATTTTGTTTTGTTGTATTTTATTTCATTTTGTTTTATTATTTTGAGTGATCCCAGGGACTTCGGCATACTTGATTCCGTGGCTGCAGGTCTACTGTCTTGTTTCTGTTTTCCTTCAGAGGCAGAGGGAAACAGAGAGAGAGAGAGAGAGAGAGAGAGAGAGAGAGAGGGAGAGGGAGAGAGAGAGAGAGACCCACCTGGTGCTAGGCCATTCCCAGGTGGTTCCAGGGCGTCCTGCATAGACCGGGGTGCTTTACTGAGCGAACTACCTTCTGGCTTCAGAAACTCCTCTTTGAAGGCTGGGAGGTGACACTCCTGGCAGCCTGCAGTGAGTCAGGACCAGGAGACTGGGGGCGCCTCACCCAGAGGTGACGTCCCCTCGGCCCGTGGCCAAGCAACGCAGCCAGTGTGGCAGACGCCCTCCAGGTCCATCGCAGCTGGCCGGGGGACACCGGACTCAGCTCACAGCCTCCTCTGGGCTCCTATTCCTTGCAGATCGCTTTGAGCCCTCCAGCGGATGGATGTACAAGCCCTCCGGCTTGCTGCCATGGAGGCGGGCAGTGGATAAAGCACTGCTCCCTCAAGTATGAGTTCCTGAGTTTGATTCCTGGCACCGTCTATGCTGAGATGGGCTCTAGTTTCCTCTCCCTCTCTTTCTCATCAACCAGTCATCAATCTTTGTAAATACGTTAAAAAGAAAAAAAGACATTCCTTTCCTCCCTGAACTCAGGGCACCTTGCTTTTCAAAGCGCCAAGGAAAACTGAGTGGCTGACAGTCCTGCTTGAAGTTAACAACACCTCCCCATATTCTAGGCACCAGGAAGGCAAAAACCCTCCGGTTCCTTCTTCCGAGAGCCCATTAATAGAAAGCTTTAAGAAGACAGTTTCTTAGCGCTGGAAATATTAAGCTGTTATTATGGCAAATGAGCTTATTTTTACTTTCAAATGAAAACATAAATAAGTAATAAGTAAATATTAGCAGTTTCAGTCCCGTAATGAATAAGGACAGAATTTGGAGCCGAGAGAGAGAGAGAGAGAGAGAGAGGGGGAACACCCATTCGAGAGGCTGGGAAATTAACATTTGTTGACATTTGACTGTTTTTAGCTTTAATGTAAACTGGAGGCAATTAAGTTCTGATCAACACATTTCCCTGGTAAATATTTCTCAGCTCTCAAGATGTCTCGCAAGGTGGTGCATTAGCAGCCCCAAACACGGAGAGGTTTACCTGATCTCTGCCACAGGAAAAATAGAACATCAAACCCCATGAATAATTCAGTGTTTCTCTCCTGTACTGTGCAGCCACGTTATGACTGTACCGTTCCCCATTCAGGGTGATTTTCAGGGTTTGTTATTGTTTGTGTGTGTGTGTTTGTTTTCTTAAGGGTTGGTCCCTGGGAATATCATCTATGAATCCCTACTCAGAAGTGCATGGATAACTCCACACCCCAGTGAAATAAAGACAAAAGCAAAAAGCTTGAATATTCAAACTTGCAGTCAGCACCTTGGTGATGGATCCTTTCAAACTCCAAGTCAGTTTTCCCTTTCTCATATAACATTACAATTTATGGTGTAACCAGCTTGTGTACTGACTATAAACCCTCCATCAATGCCACCATAAAGGGTTTATGGTCCATAAATAGAGGAAAAGGCTGCCCAGCCTCTGTGTTTTGCTGACGACACAGCACTTCAGATGTGTCAGCCTGGCTGTTCGTTTTACACGCCAGGAGAGGCACGGAGAGATGGGCGGATGTGCTATCCGGCCCCTCTGAATGCAGAGACAGGTCAGGGCTATGGGGAAAGATTCACTAGGGGATGCTGGCCGGGGGAGGCGAGGGGACCGGCCTCTTCTCACGACATCATTTATCCATAGGTGAAAAGAAAAGTCTTGGAACACAATAAATAGAAGCTCAGTTGCCAGGCTCCAGAGTCCCTGCTCCCTGTCCATCTGTCTGTCTGCAGAGAGCTTGGGCATCTAGCCCGCGGGAGAAAGGCACCCTGCCACAGTCTGCAGACCTGGTGTACGTGTATGGTGCGGCCTCCTTGGGGCAGGGCTTTCCCCATCTGGAAAGTAGACCTGGTGATGGTGCCAGCTGGAATATTTTTAGTAGTTCTTTCTTTTTTTATTATACTTTTTTTTTTAGTGATTTCATATTGGTTTACAAAATTACAAGGTAACAGGGGTACAATTCCACATAGTTCCCACCACCAGGGCTCCGAATCCCTGTCCCTCAACTAAAGATGGCGGTGCTTCTCCCAAGGTCACAGATACGGGCTGACTATTATTTCTATATTTTTTTCTATGGTCCTGCCTTCTCTTCCTTTCTGTTTTTAGTTATTGATGTTTTTATTTATTTACTAGGTAAAGACAGAGAGAAATTGAGAAGGGAGGGAGAGGCAGAGAAGGAGAGAGATTCCTGCAGCCCTGCTTCACCACTTACAAAGTTTTTCCCCTGCAGGTGGGGACCGGGGCCTGAACCCAGGCCCTTGCTCACTGTGGTGTGAGCACTTCCCCAGGTGCATCACTGCCTGGCTCCTCCTTCTCTCCCTTTCTAAGTCACACCTACACCTGTTATTACTTCCAAACGTCCTTACTTTTTGCCTCTTCTCTCTCTGGGTCCAGATGGAATTGGAGTTCAGAGCCCTCTGGTCATCTTCCCCTGACATATCTCCCCCTCAGGGGGTATGGGACAAAGTTCTCTTTGAAGAACAGAAGGTGGGAGTTCTGGCTTCTGTCATTGCTTCTCTGGCCACCTTGAATTTTATTACTTCTGTTTTCATCATTCTGCAGGAACTTTTTCTAAAAAAATGAGAGAGAAAAACAGAGGGAGAGAGAGAAAGACCAAAGCTTTGCTCAACTCTGGCTGATGGTGGTGCTGGGGATGGAACCCGGGACCTCAGAGCCTCAGGCATGAGAGCCCTTTGCAGAAACAGTATATTGTCTCCCTGGCCCTCAGCAGTGACTATCACTGGTGATGGTGGCTGTGACCGCGGCGATGGTGATGGTGTTGGTGGTGAGATGGAGGTATTAGAGGGCTGAGTCTCAGGAATAGAATGGCCTGGGCACACACAGCTGTGACACCTCACACACGTGTCTCATTTAGGCCAGTTACCTGTGAGGACAGTCACACTGTGAACAACTGAACGGGTTACTAACTAGCTTGAGTTGTGAACTCAACACCCAAAGTCTACAGTCCTCAGTCTTTCAAAGACATTTACATGTATATTTTTCCCACCAGGGCTGCTGCTGGGACTTAGAGTCTGCATGACAAATCTACCACTCCTGGCAGCTCTCCTGGTGTTTCTTTTTTTATAAAAATTTTATTTATAAAAAGTAAACATTGACAAAACCATAGCATAAGAGGGGTACAACTCCACACAATTCCCACCACCAGAACTCTGTATCCCATCCCTTCCCCTGACAGCTTTCCTATTCTTTATCCCTCTGGGAGTATGGACCCAGGGTCATTGTGGGATGCAGAAGATGGGAGGTCTGGCTTCTGTCATTGCTTCCCCGCTGAACATGGGTGTTGACATGTTCAGTAGATCCCTACTCCCAGTCTGCCTCTCTCTTTCCCTAGTGAGGTGGGGCTCTGGGGAGGCGGAGCTCCAGGACACACTTTTGGGGTCGTCTGCCACTTTTCTTTTTTGTTTGACAGAAATAAATTGAGAGAGGAGAAGGAGAGAGAAAGAGAGACACCTGTAGACCTGCTTCACTGCTTGTGAAGCATCTCCATTGCAGGTGGGGGCCAGGGGCTTGAACCTGTATCCTTGTGCATGTTGACCTGTGTGCTCAACCAGATGTGCCACTTCCCCCTGCCCCTCCCATTTCTTTTCTTTTCTTTTCTTTTTTTTGAGAGACAGCAAAGCCTGGCTCAATCACACACAGCTCTGGAGGTAGGACCCAGGGCCTTCCCCACTCCAGGCACAAGCTCTAACCACTGAACCACCTCCCTCCCCAACAGTGGTCTTCCCCTGCTTGCATTACAGAGCCTCCAACCACCCCCAGAATCTTCCTAAGATTGTTCTAGAAGCCCCAGAGAGAGGCCTTTCTCCTTCCCATTCCTTCCTGTTTTACCCTGCTGCCCACACAGCCAGGCACTCTGAGTGTCTTATCCTGGTGCTGATGCCGTCTTCTCTCTGACAACTGCAGGGACCCCAGTGTCACCCCTGCAGCCAGGTCTCTGAGGCTCCAAAGCCAAGCTGTCCTGCGTCCATGTGCAAAGCTGGCGTCTGGCCCTAAGGCCAAGGGAAGTGCTGGTGTGGTCTCCCGGGCCCCCCGTTAATCCTGCTTGCGTGTCTCAGCCTCACAATTCCTTCTCCTGACAGCTTCACTGCTTCATAGTCCTCAGCGCACACAAGGAAGCAGCCGGGTCAAGGCCAGCCTTCCGTCAGACTCAGCCGCCTGGGCAGGAGTGAGCAGGGGTGGGGGGGGGTGGGCAGAGACTGCCCTTCTGTGGCCCAGGGTAGTGAGTGAGACCCTCTCCAGCTCTGCAGGGATCTCCATTCTGGAGGGACTATCCCAGAATTAATTGGATTAAGACCGGGGTGGGGGTGGGGGTGGGGGGTGTTCTGGCAAATGGAGAGGCCCAATGGAATGTGTGCCCTGGCTCCCCGGGATGCCCACGGAGGGAGCAAGAAGGTTTAAATTATGGACTCCTTGGAATATCTTCATCCTGCACCTGATGACTGGGGGGCCCAGGTGAGGCCTGGGGGATTTCTGGCCCAGAGCTGCCTGATCTCCAGCTAAGCAGGGCCATTATCTCCGGCTCCCCAGGAGAAAGACAAGAGAACTAATTTGATTAACAGCAGATTAACCTCCTAACACAGCCATCCTGGGTCTTACACCTGTCACTTTAGGATGACAATTTATATTTATTCAAAAAGCCATGAGACAGTAAATTAAACATTGCCCTAATTAGAGAAGTGTCTAATATTATAGTGGGGGAGGCATTTGGTCTAATTTTCAACACCCTCCCCCAGCCAAACAACAGCAACTCTCCAGTGCGAAAGAAGCCCAGGTTGCTGGGGCCACACCTCTGTGCTGGGGTGAGGCAGGATTCAGGATGCAGCTCGGAGGGCGCAGTCCTTGGGGGCTTTGGAGATTCGCCTTCTAGTGACTGCAGACCCTCCGACACAGTTTGAGGACACGGGAGAGGGAGATCGTCCTGGAACGGGGGTTTGGAGGGGGCCGAACCGTGGCACACCAGGTCAAGCATACATAGTACTAAATGCAAGGACCTGAGCAAAGATCCGGGTTCGAGCCCCCGGTCCCCACCTGCGGGGAGGGGCTCATGTCACAAGTGGTGAAGCAGGTCAGCAGGTGTCTGTCTCTTTTCCTCTCTATTTGCCCTTCCTCTCTCAATTTCTCTCTGTCCAAGCCAATAAAATGGAGAAAATGGCTGCCAGGAGCAGTGGATTCCTAGTGCTGGCACCAAGCCCCAGAGATAACACTGGAGGTGATTTAAAAAAATAAAAGAAAGAAAGAAAGAAAGTAAAGAAGGAAGAAAGAAATAAAGGAAGGAAGGAAGGAAGGAAGGAGAAAGAGGGTTTTGAGATGAGATAGACGGGAGGCCCCTGAGAAGAAAGGAGCAAAGAGGAGGAAGCACGGTGTGCAGGACTCTCACAGGCGGGCATCTCACCCCTGGGAACACAGACTCCTTGGCCCTCGGCCCCGGCAGAGCCCAGTGGTCGAGAAGTTTGAGGCTTAAGCCCGAGAGCTCATTCAGAGACAGCCGGGGTGACACTCCAAGAAGCACACATTTGATTAAAACAACATACTGGGGCCAAGTGCTGATGCAGTCGGTTGAGCACAGAGATGACAGTGAGCAAGGACCCAGGTTCAAGCCCCTGGTCCCCACCTGCAGAAGGGGAAGCTTCACAAGTGGTGAAGCAGGTCTGCAGGTGCTTCTCTCTCTCTCTCTCCCTCTCTCCCTCTCTGTGTGTGTGTGTCTCTCTCATATCTCCTTCTCCACCTCTCAATTCCTCTCTGTATCTAAGAAATGAATCAATATTTTTTTTAGTTATGAAAATAAAATACAATATCGAACTATAACCTGGTAAAGCCGCCAAGTCTCTTGATGGGCCTGCAGCCCATCTGTCCGTGGAAACAGCACTTGAGTCAATGTATGGAACAGAATTGGCTATTGATCCTTGACGCATAGTGCTCAGTACCCCCGAGAGGCTAGGTCTTTGATTTCTGGCACTAAATGTCATGTCTGCCCACCTTTCAACTCCGGGCAGGTTGATACAGGTGGAAAACATGGCTTCCGGTTGTTCAGACCTGTCTCTGGGAAGGCACTCCCGCACCTCCTTTTCCTGTCTGTCTGCCACACCTTGTTTTCTGGAGGCCCCTGGGACTCTGTTCTCAGAAACACCTGTTGGCATGCTCTCTGTCTGTATGGGGGGCGGGCTCTTGGGAATAAGTCCTTCTCTGCCTTTTATTTACATCAGATTTTCCCCTCTTTATTGGGGTGGATTAGTGTCTTATAGTCGACAGTAAAACTCAGTCATCGGCACATGTGTAACATGTTTCAGTTTTCCGCATAGCATGCTAACCCCTCACCTGGGTCTCCCTCCAGGATCTGAACCCTCCTCCCCCTACCTCAGAGCCCTTTGCTTTGTGCAGTACACCAAACCCAGTCCAGGTTCTGCTTTGTGTTTTTTTTTTCTTTCTTTTTTTTTTTTTTTTATTTAAGAAAGGATTAATTAACAAAACCATAGGGTAGGAGGGGTACAACTCCACACAATTCCCACCGCCCAATCTCCATATCCCACCCCCTCCCCTGATAGCTTTCCCATTCTCTATCCCTCTGGGAGCATGGACCCAGGGTCATTGAGGGTTGCAGAAGGTAGAAGGTCTGGCTTCTGTAATTGCTTCCCCGCTGAACATGGGCGTTGACTGGTCGGTCCATACTCCCAGTCTGCCTCTCTCTTTCCCTAGTAGGGTGGGTCTCTGGGGAAGCTGAGCTCCAGGACATATTGGTGGGGTCTTCAATCCAGGGAAGCCTGGCCAGCATCCTGATGACACCTGGAACCTGGTGACTGAAAAGAGAGTTAACATACAAAGCCAAACAAATTGTTGAGCAATCATGGACCCAAAGCTTGGAAAAGTGGAGAGGAAGTATTAGGGAGGGTACTCACTGCAAACTCTAGTGTACTTCTGCTTTCTTACTTTGGTGCCATACTCCAAACTCAGTCAATTTCTGCTTTGCGTTTCTACTTCTTTTTTTTTTTTTTTTTTACATGCATAACATTCCCCAGATTCCCATTTAACAATACAACCCCCACTATTTCATTCATCATTTTTCATGGACCTGTATTCTCCCCACCCACCCACTCACCCCAGAGTCTTTTATTTTGGTGTAATACTCCAATTCCATTTCAAGTTCAACTTGTGTTTTCTTTTCTAATCTTGTTTTTCAACTTCGGCCTGAGAGTGAGATCATCCCATATTCATCCTTCTGTTTCTGACTTATTTCACTCAACATGATTTTTTCAAGGTCCATCCAAGATCGGCTGAACACGGTGAAGTCACCATTTTTTACAGCTGAGTAGTATTCCATTGTGTATATAGACCACAACTTGCTCAGCCACTCATCTGTTGTTGGACACCTGGGTTGCTTCCAGGTTTTGGCTATTACAAATTGTGCTGCCAAGAACATATGTGTACACAGATCTTTTTGGATGGATGTGTTGGGTTCCTTAGGATATATCCCCAGGAGGGGAATTGTAGGGTCATAGGGTAGGTCCATTTCCAGCCTTCTGAGAGTTCTCCAGACTGTTCTCCACAGAGGTTGGACCCATTGACATTCCCACCAGCAGTGCAGGAGGGTTCCTTTGACCCCACACCCTCTCCAGCATTTGCTGCTGTTACCTATTCTGATGTGTGACATTCTCACAGGAGTGAAGTGATATCTCATTGTTGTCTTGATTTGCATTTCTCTGACAATCAGAGACTTGGAGCATTTTTTCATGTGTTTCTCAGCCTTTTGGATCTCTTCTGTGGTGAATATTCTGTCCAAGTCCTCCCCCCATTTTTGGATGGGGTTATTTGTTGTCTTGTTGTTGAGTCTGGAAAGCTCTTTATATATGTTGGTTATTAAACTCTTATCTGATGTATGGCATGTAAAGATCTTCTCCCATTCTACAAATTTAATGCTGTCCCCATCAAGATCCCAAGCACATTTTTTAGGAGAATAGAAAAAATGCTACAAATGTTTATCTGGAACCAGAAAAGACCTAGAATTGCCAAAACAATCTTGAGAAAAAAGAACAGAACCGGAGGCATCACACTGCCAGATCTCAAACTGTATTATAGGGCCATTGTCATCAAAACTGCTTGGTACTGGAACATGAACAGACACACTGACCAGTGGAATAGAATTGAGAGCCCGGAAATGAGGCCCCACACCTATGGACATCTAATCTTTGACAAAGGGGCCCAGACTATTATATGGGGGAAGCAGAGTCTCTTCAACAAATGGTGTTGGAAACAATGGGTTGAAACATGCAGAAGAATGAAACTGAATCACTGTATTTCACCAAATACAAAAGTAAATTCCAAGTGGATCAAGGACTTGGATGTTAGACCAGAAACTATCAGATACTTAGAGGAAAATATTGGAAGAACTTTTTTCCGCATAAATTTTAAAGACATTTTCAATGAAACGAATCCAATTACAAGGAAGACTAAGGCAAGTATAAACCTATGGGACTACATCAAATTAAAAAGCTTCTTCACAGCAAAAGAAACCACTACCCAAATCAAGAGACCCCTCACAGAATGCTTTGTGTTTTTTTAAAGTTCTTTCCTTTTTATTTTAATAATTTTTAAAATGTTTATTCCCTTTTGTTGCCCTTGTTGTTTATCGTTGTTGTTGTTATTGCTGTCATTGTTGTTGAATAGGACAGAGAGAAATGGAGAGAGGAGGGGAAGACAGAGAGGAGGAGAGAAAGACAGACACCTGCAGATGTGTTTCATCGCCTGTGAAGCGACTCCCCTGCAGGTGGGGAGCCAGGGGCTCAAACCGGGATCCTTACGCCGGTCCTTGCACTTGGCCCCATGTGCGCTTAACCCGCTGCACTACCACCCAGCTCCCTTCTCTTCTGTTCTTATTTCTCAACTTCTGTCTGTGAGTGGGATCATCCCACCTTCCTCCTTCTCTTTGTGGCTTGTTTAGATCAGATTTTGTTGTTGCTGCTGTTTATTTCTGGAACTTCAGAGAGAGAGAGAGAGAGAGGGAGAGAGCGCTGCACGAAAGTCTCCCTTAATGTGATGGGATCCGGGCTCGAACCCAGATCATGTCCATGTAGCAAGTGTATTATCCAAGTAAGCTGCCTTGCCCAGGTTGATTTTCACAGCCCACATCTGGTCTAACTGCAGGTACCCTCCACCCCTCTGCCTCCTCCAAACTCTTCCTCTCCTCTTGCATCCCTGGAGCCACAGCCACTCCAATATCAATCCCATCCCCTACGTCTCTAGGAAACCAGGGAACAATATTTAGTTGAATTCCATATATAAAGTTTTTGTTTGTTTGTTTTACCAGAATGGAATAAAAGGGCCAAGTGACAGAGAGCAGATCGTCTCTTTGCATCTTTTCATCATCTAATTTGGCTCTGACCCTTGACCAAATAGATTTTCCAGTAACTAGATTCTGGTCTTGTTAAACTCAAGTGGAAACAGATGACTTCCTCACCAGCCTTAAGAGCTCTAAACCAACCAAAAAGCCTCCCTTTCTTCTCCTTCCTCAGATCTGCCCAGACCCACAAGCGCCAGCCTTAGCCTGCTGTCTCCATGTTTACACCATAGTACCCAAGATGGCGGACACCGTGGACTGTGAGTCAGAACAGAGACAAGATGGCGGACACCGTGGACTGTGACTAGAACAGAGACAAGATGGCGGACACCGTGGACTGTGAGTCAGAACAGAGACAAGATGGCGGACACCGTGGACTGTGACTCAGAACAGAGACAAGATGGCGGACACCGTGGACTGTGAGTCAGAACAGAGACAAGATGGCGGACACCGTGGACTGTGACTTAGAACAGAGACAAGATGGCGGACACCGTGGACTGTGACTCAGAACAGAGACAAGATGGCGGACACCGTGGACTGTGACTCAGAACAGAGACAAGATGGCGGGCACCGTGGACTGTGAGTCAGAACAGAGACAAGATGGCGGACACCGTGGACTGTGAGTCAGAATAGAGACAAGGTGGTTGCCATGAGGCCAGTGATGTGAGCCAATGTCCACCTGCCTTCTTTCCTGTAAAAAAAACCTCTTTTTTATTTGAAGATTGACGTTATTCACTTTGTGTGGCATTCACACTTTGTGTGGTTGCAAGTTGAAAGGACCAGAGCACCAGGATGGCGCATTGCTGGCAGGGATTCAGGCTTGTACTCCACCGTCAAGCTACCTCTCCCCCTGTGTAAAGCACAGGGGCTAAATCAGACTACCTGAATTATGAATTGGCCACTGAGGCGGGAGGAGATAGACGGAAAGGGGCTTGACTGAGATGTTTTACCAGTGCAAAAGCCCTGAGACTCAAGGCAGACTTACTTTCTGCCCATCTTCCCTTCTTCAGGCCCAGTATACCTGAACTTTCTACACAAACCCTTATTCTTCACCTGCTTCTCCTTAGCTACACCTGGCCTTCTATCCCTCCTGGAGCTTAGTGTCTGGTCTGTTCTCATATCCCAAAATCACGTCTTTAGCTGTTGCCTTTTTCTAAAGAGATCTCCCTGACTTACCCAAACCTGGAGTGTTCTGCGGAGTCCTTCTTGGCTTGACCCAAGAACGCTCTCAGGCTAGCTGGTGACTGTGCCAGATACTCTGTTAACCATTCCGTCTGATGTTATCTCACTGAACCTCTCCACAGCACTAGCAGTCATGCCCTGCCATCCACTGGAGAAGGCACGGGTCTGGGGAAGTGACGTGGCCCCCGGAGGCAGATGCAGAGCCAAGTTCAAGATGTGGAATCTGCCTTATTCCAGAGTCTGTGTTGCGTTGACTCTAATACAGCAGCACCATCCATATCTGGATCCCCGGGAGGCCTGGCGGGAACTCACCAGCTTAGAAATCAGAAGAGAGAGCAAGATCAGTGCAGTTCCTGCTAGGACTGGGATGGCCTCCAGAGATGGTGTGCAAATGTGAAACTGATGAGAATGGGAACTACTGGGGTCCCAGCTGATTAGGCAGTGGGGCTTCTTCCTGGAAAGCCATTCATCAGTGTAAAATGCACCCAGGCCGGAGCTCGGGACTCAATACTAATGGAACTGAGGCGCCAGTGTTGACAGCTGCACACTGTGTGCAGAGAGAGTGACTGTCCCCTGGTCACAGGGGAGTGTGGCTCCTTACAGTTTTAACTTCCTGGGTGCTGTTTTCTGAAATTGGTCCCCCCCCCTTGTTGCCACCCCTCTCCTTTCAAGCACTCCAGCCTTCCCCCACCCAAAGGGAAGATGGATGGTGCCGGAGAGCAGATGGGGGTGTGATTCCAGACGTGGCCAGCTGAATTTTCTCCTGCTGGTTCTCCCTAGCTGGACACAGTGAGAGACAGGAAGGGACAGGAACAGATTTCTGCTCAACTTCTACCCTGCATGAAGTGAAGTCTAAATGCAAAGCATCTATTTAAAGTGAAATACATAAAGGAAACAAGTGCCCTGGCCAAGGAAATGTGGACATCGAACGGTGGATGGAATCCACACTGCACGGCAGCTTGGAATAGCAGGATGGAGTGGAGGAAGAATGATGGACGAAGGAAGGAGAGAATGTGTGGATGGATGGATATGTGAAT
The DNA here is from genome assembly GCF_950295315.1 of Erinaceus europaeus. Taxonomy (NCBI): domain Eukaryota; kingdom Metazoa; phylum Chordata; class Mammalia; order Eulipotyphla; family Erinaceidae; genus Erinaceus; species Erinaceus europaeus. The sequence goes on from NC_080176.1 coordinate 1,612,590, forward strand.
GCATTTATGGCTGACTGGATGGGTGGATGGATGGGAAAGGGAGGATGGATGGATGGATGGATGGATGGATGGATGGGAAAGGGAGGATGGGTGGATGGATGGATGGATGGATGGATGGGAGAATGGATTGATGAATGAAGAGAGAACTTTAGAGGGTGTATGATAATGTGGCCAGAATGGAGGGGAGAGCTCTTCCTGATCTTCTATGAAGTTCTCTAAAGGAGAAGGAAGCAGATCAAGTGAGAATTAGAGGCTGCTTGGAGATTCCCAGTCCAGAGCCCACACTTCCTCACCTTCCCTGCCTCTACCCCTCACTCCTGGGAGTGGAAACTCAGGCAGGGCTGGGAGCTGAGGCCACTGTGAACTGTGTGTTACTTCCTGGGGTTCAGAGAGGCAGCCACCCTCACAGGGTTGACTTCAGTTGCCATTAGCAGTGTGGGAAGAGGACTCCCTCAGCTGGGCAGGTAGGCAGGAAGCCTGAATGAAACTCACCAGGTTGCTGTGGTCCCCAGGAGCACAGAGATGAGGGGGCATGAATGGATGCCCAGGCCTTAGAGTCAGAAGTTGGGAACTAGTCATCCATCTCCACGTGGGGAATACTTTTACATCCTGTCTTTAAACAGGCAAGACAGAACAACACTACTGCCTAGGTCCACTCACTGGGGCTGCTGGGGATCGGACCTGAGACCTGACACAGGCAGGCCCTGCCCACCGGGAACAGCCTAAGAAAAAAACAAAACCACTGCATTGGAGATTCCCTCCCTTCAAGTGATCTGGACTGAGTATTTGTTCACAAGGCAGTTTGGAGGCTTTTCATAAAAATTAAGTTCTATGATTAACAAGAGAAGGATCTGAGGGGCTGGGTGGTAGTGCACCTGGTTGAGCACACACGTTACCATGCTCAAAGACCCAGGTTCAAGCCCCCAGTCCCCACCTGCAGGAGGAAAGCTTCACAAATGGTGAAGCAGGGCTGCAGATGTCTCTCTGTCTTTCTGTCACCCCCTTACCTCTTAATTTCTGGCTGTCTCTATGCAATAAATAAATAAAGATGGGAAAAAGAGAGGGAGAGGGAGAAAGGGAGGGAGGGAGAGAGGGACAGAGGGACAGAGAGAGAGAGAGAGAAGCTCTGCCCATTTCCCGCTGGGTCCACTAGCCTGCTGTTTTCTTTCAGATGAAGGACCATCTGTCCTTGGAGGGACCTGGATGGATGGGCCAGTGAACGCACACCTGGCTGAAATGTGTCCTGTCACAAAGCAGCTTGGGGACAGGGGCAGGTAGACGCCATCTGTTCTGAAGACTTGCCATCCCCCTACTCCCACCCCCTGCCATCCATCCTGGGGGAACAGCAGGGTTTTTTTTTGTTTTTCTTCTGTCATCTTTCCACTTCTACAGTCACAGACAAATGGACCAGGGCCACGGTTTAGACATCAGGATTTTTCTCCTCGGATCTTTGCTTCTCACTCTTGTGTATGGGGAGGGTAAATAATGTCAGAACCTAATAAAAATGTTTCCAGTCCCCCGAAGCTAAGAAAGCATTTGAATGTAGTGAGTGATGTTATAACACCTTCTTCATCAGGGCTGTGTGCTTCTCAGACACGGAGCTGACTACAGACAGGGAGCCACCGTGCTCCCTGGAGTAACCTCCTCGGAGAAGGTCCGCAGGGGCTGGCTGGGAATGGGGGCCTCCCTTCTCTTTGCAGCCAGGGGTTCAGGCCTGAGGGGGTCCAGCTGGCTCTCTTGGCAGTGGAGTTTACCCTCAGGCTGGTTAATGGAATCCATGGTCACCCACAACCATAGCTGGCCGCCTCTTCCAGACCCTTTGTCCGAGTGGCCTCTGTGCCCTGGGTTCCTCTCTTCGCCTCCTCTGCCTGCAGACTCATCTGAGATGTGCTCTCCTGGAGAACGCATTCTCTGAGCCCTCAGCCTGAGCGATGCCACCTTTATATTTATTTAATTTCTTTTATTATTTTATTTTTTTAATGCTTTAAAAAAATTTATTTATTTATTCCCTTTTGTTGCCCTTGTTGTTTTATTGTTGTAGTTAGTCTTGTTGTTGTCGTTGTTGTATAGGACAGAGAGACATGGAGAGAGGAGGGGAAGACAGAGAGGGGGAGAGAAAGACAGACACCTGCAGACCTGCTTCACCGCTTGTGAAGTGGCTCCCCTGCAGGTGGGGAGCCGGGGGCTCGAACCGGGATCCTTAACACCGGTCCTTGTGCTTTGCGCCACACGTGCTTAACCCGCTGCACTACCGGAATACTGACACCCCCCCCCCCAGGTGACAATAAAAAAGAAAAGAAAAGTTTCTAACTTAAACCCATTGTTTTTCCACTAGGTTCAGTCTCCTGCTGTGGCTGTTCTCAGAATGTGGAACATCAACACGGACAGACGAGGCCCAGGAGGGGTGCAGGGAACTGGACTCTCATGCACGAGGTCTAGAGTTCAATCCCTGGCATCTCTTGTGCCAGAATGAACCTCTGATTCTCTTCCCCTCCTCTCACAAATGAATAAATAAATAAATACATCGGAAAGAGGATGAGGGTTTTTTTTTTTTTAAGATTTATTTATTTATGAGAGAGGTAGAAGGAGAGGAAAGAAAGAAAGAACCAGACATCACTTCAGTACATGTGCTGGCAGGGGGATTGAACTCAGGGCCTCATGCTTGAAAGTCCAAAGCCTCATCACCTGCGCCAATCACCTCCCGGACCACAAGAGGACGAGTCTTGCGTTCAGCATGCTGACTGCAGGGCCAGGCCATTAAGACGAGTTGGAAGCAGGAGCCAAAATGCAGAACACGAGTGTGTACATGTGGTGCAGGTGTTTCTTCGGTGAGGTGGATGAGGAGGGGGAATGAGGCAATGCAGGAGATGTTTAGAGCTGGGGTTTGGGGCACATTTGCCAGGCTAGCATCGCGGGCAAGAGAGAGGGGGGGAGGGGGAGGGGGAGGGGGAGGGGGAGGGGGAGAGGGAAGAGGGAGAGGGAGAGGGAGAGGAGAGGGAGAGGGAGAGGGAGAGGGAGAGGGAGAGGGAGAGGGAGAGGGAGAGGAGAGGGAGAGGGAGAGGAGAGGGAGAGGGAGAGGGAGAGGAGAGGGAGAGGGAGAGGGAGAGGAGAGGAGAGGGAGAGGGAGAGGGAGAGGGAGAGGGAGAGGGAGAGGGAGAGGGAGAGGGAGAGGGAGAGGAGAGGAGAGGGAGAGGGAGAGGGAGAGGGAGAGGGAGAGGGAGAGGGAGAGGGAGAAGGAGAGAGATGGCCCAGGAACCAAGCTCATGGCGGTGGCAATACAAATCTTTATTCATGCGGGAGCCCCAGAGTTGGGCGTGAGTGCCGCGGGTTAAGCCACGTGGAGCCAAAAACCGCAGTGGTCAGCGTCCGCCTCCCCCCCGCACACCTGCCCTCCTCTAGGTTGGGACGTGGAAGAGAGGAAGAGAGAGAAACCAGAAACAGAAGTGACTTTTATAGGATAAAACCAGAAGCAGCAAGTCGGAAACGGAAATGGCTAGGAAAAGGGGATGGAGAAAGGAAAAAGGCCCTCTGGAAAACTTCCCTAGCAACTGTTGCGATGGTTTGAACTGGTGGGCTTAATGTTACCCTGCAGGCAGGGCGGGTCTCGAGGTAGAAAGAAGATAGATCAAAGGAATGGATGAGGAATCTTTCAGGCAAAGCAATGATTATGTAAATAGGCCCTAGTGTCAGCCATGGAGGATGGAGCAGGGGCTGCCCCACACACATTCATGGTGCTGTCGGTCTTGCCCTCTGCGTCAGCACCAAGCCTCAGGCTGGGTGGATGAAAGCCCTCATTAGGACCCTGGGATGGAGACTAATTTCTTCTTTTGCTATTTAGAGCTTAGCCCAAAGTTCTATTGACAAAGTGACTCCAGTGTAATGAGAATAATAAACACGAAAAAGATAATGAGCTCAGAATATCCCTCCTCCCATCCCCAACAAAGCTAATTGTCTGCTGGATTCTTGCAAATTGTTCATGAATTCCTAGAGATGAGGAATCAGGTTGCCGAGTGCAGTGCTGTGTCTGTAGGTGGGTCCACCCAGCACCTGATATTTCACAGGTGAGCACACCTGACACCTGCCAAGTCACCAGGCACATGCACTGTCCAGGTGAGTCCTGACTGGCCTGAGTTTGTGTGGGACCCAGGTCCAAGCCCAGTGAACTTGGATGTGATATTTCTCCCTCTCTCCCTTTGCCTCTGTTTCTTTTAGAAAACCTTGGTCCAGAATGGTGAAGTCACCCCTTCCCTCAATTCTTCCCCCCCCCCCAATTTTTTAAAAATGACAAATTATTTCTTTTTTATAATTTATTTTAATTTTTATTTATTAGATAGAGACAGAAAGACATTGAGAAGGGAGGGGAGGTAAGGAGAGAGAGAGAGAGAGACAGAGGGACACCTGCAGCCCTGCTTCACCACTCGGGAAGCTTTCCCCCTGCAGGTGGGGACTAGGGGCTTGAACCCGGGTCCTTGCACATTTCAACATGTGCCAGCTTGACTGGGTTTTTTTTTTTTTGCCTTTTAACTGATAGTTTTTCATACAGAAGACACAGCCACATTTTTTTCTTCTTTATTTAAAGATTTATTATTTTTTATAATGGGAGATACAGAGAAAGGGATTGTGAGAGAAGAGCGTCAGTCTTTGTTGGCACAGGATAACGGCCAGGAACGGGACCTTCCACTGAACATTTTGTTTCCATTCTAATTCTGATGCTGGGCTCCCTGAAAACACAAAGGCCCATCACCATGCCTAAAACATTCATTCTGAATTACATTCTCAAGTTTTGCCTTCTAACATGTATCCTGTGAATACTTCAGAAACTCTTTTGATGAAAAAGAAAGGCGATCTGAAGAATGCAGGTCTTGGCGATTGTCCTTTGCTACTGATCTAGGTAATGCCAAAATCTGAGCAGACGACAGCAGCGTAAGTCACTCTAGGAGAGAGAACTGCGTGGGAATGACACAGGCTAAGGGCCTGTGTGAGGGTGAGCCCTGGCACCGGCCACTGGCGCACCTGGCTGAGCACACTTGTTACAATTCACAAGGACCCGGGTTCAAGCCCCCAGTCCCCACCTGCAGGGGGAAAGCTTCGTGAGTGGTAAAGCAGTGCTGCAGGTGTCTTTCTGCCTTGTCCTTCCCCCTTGACTTCTCTGTCTCTATTAATTAAATAAATAAGGTATTTTTAAAAAGAAGAATGAGCCCTGATAGCTTAACGAGGGCAGGAAACACATTGCTTGCCATGACCTGGCCCATCATTCTCACATTTACAGGAAAGCAGATTCTTCCCCCCCCACACACACACACACCCCTCTTGGGGTCTCCTGAGGCTCAGTGCCAGCACTATGAGTCCACTGCTCCTGGCAGCCATTTGTTCCCAATTTATTGGATTGAACAGAGAGAACTTGAGAGGGGAGGGGGAGGCGAGAAGAAGGGAGACAGAGAGACACCTGCAGATCTGCTTCACCACTTGTGAAGCGACCCTTCTGCAGGTGGGGAGCCTGGGACTAGAACCTGGATCCTTGCACTTCCTATTATGTACGCTTAACCCACTGCGCTACCACCAGGCCCCTGGAAAGAAGATTCCTTAACAATGAATCAGTCGATTTACTTTATATAGGAGAATGAGAGCAGAGCAGTGCTGGGGATTGAACCTGGGGCCTCAGGCTTGCAGGTCCTGTTCTCCAACGCTCAAGTGTTTCTCCTGCAAGGGGGGCCGAGGGCACCCGCCTTCTCTGTTGCTTTGCCCTGAGCCTTCACTGCTTCACCATCCTGTTTTTCTTTCTCACTGTCTGTGCAGTTTTGCAGCTCTCAGGCGACCTGTCAGGCTTTTACTGCAGACAGAGAGAGATGGAGAGAGACTACATTACAGTACCGCTCCACCATCCAGGACGCTTCCTTCCCCATGCCAACCTGAGCTCTAGCCCTGGCACTGTCTGTGCCAGACTGGCTTGCCCTCTCTCTGTCCCCCCTACTCTCTCAGCTTCTCTTTGTCTCTACCCAAAATAAGTATAGAAAAGTATTATAAAAAAATCAAAAACAAGGTTATAGAGGCTTAAATTTTCTGTTCAATGTCCTATCTCCTTTCTCCCTTCTTTTTTTTTTTTTTGGTTCTTTGAAAGAGAAAATTTCCAGAACATCACTCTGGCTCCTGCAGCACCAGAGATCAAATTCAAGACCTCCCGCTTGTCAGTCCAATGGCCTAGTGGAGAGAATCACCCCCAAACCTCATTCCCATTTCCCCAGCAGAGGTTGACTTTATTTACTTTCTATGAGATAGAGTTTTGAATGAGAGAGAGAGAGAGCAGAGCACCCTTCCAGCACGTGTTGGCACCACCAGCCCCAGCGCCTCCACCCACCGCGGGAGCCGTGTCCCTGGCCACTCCGTGCCCCATTTTCATGGCACATCCTAATTAAAAATGAATGTTAGAATGTAGAAGATAAAAGGCATAGTGACTCTGCCTCCTAATTAATCTGTGGTGTGTGCAGCTTTGCTTTCAAGTTGTGTGGTGACGGGGATGAGGTTTGGTCTATATGAGACGCTCTCCACGGGGACCTTGGGAGAGGCACAGCCGTGTCACCAGGAGAAGCGCCTTTCTGTGTGACTTCTCCCTGCCTGGTGTGAGACAGAATCCCAGCAAGAATCTACAGAGAGGTGAGCAGACACCCACTCCTAAGTAGGGGCAGGGGAGAGACAGACAGAGAAAGAGAGAGACAGACAGAGAAAGAGAGAGACAGAGAAAGATAGGAAGAACTGGCGAGAAGGAAAGAGAAGGAGAGGGAGATAGGAAGAGGGAAAGAGGGAGATAGGGAGAGAGAGGGATAGGGAGAGGTATGGAGAGGGAAAGAGGGAGAGGAAGAGGGATATCAGAAGATAGAGGGACAGGGAGAGACAGAGAGACACACAGAGACAGAGAGAGAGAGAGAGAGAGAGGAGGAAAGAGAGGGGCAGAGAGACAGACAGAGAGATGGGGAACTAGACTGGGGGATCCCTCTCAGCCTTCAAGGTGGGAACTTGGCTCCTTAAAGGACAAGTAACTTGACAGCAGTAGAGTTCAGCTCCCAGGACATTTCACCAGCACGAGGTGTCATATTGATCTGAACTTCCATTAAAATGGCCCTGGTTGTTCTTAGAGGAGAAAATTAAAAAGTCACAACATGAGCCTGCTGTTTAGTTAGGAGCTGTCTGTCCCTCTGGATGTGCTGTAGGGAGCAGCCCTGGGGTCCAGCTACTCACTGGCCTTGCACATTGAGGCCCTCGACCTGCCATGAAGTCTCCCCTTCCTTGTCCCTCTCCCTCTGCCTCTCCCATCCTGCTGGGGCTCCGTTGGTAGCACTATGAATCCACTGATCCTGGTGGCTTTCTTTTTTCTTTTTGCATTTTTATTGGACAGGATGGAGAGAGACTGAGAGAGGAGGAGGGAGACAGAGAGAAAGAGATACCCACGGCCCTGCTTCACCACTCTTAAAACTTTCCTCCTAACCTGCCAGTGGATTCCAAGCTTGACGGCTCAAAGGCCAAGGGCAGGTGACCGGTGCAGTTCACATCTGTGAGCAAAGCCGGCAGAAAAGTCCACAGGGCAAAGCGTGAGATACCTCGAGCAGTCCTAGTGTGTGACCGTGGCGTCAGGAGCACCGAGCTCGACGTCTGTGTCCCAACACAGCCCAGGGCTTAGTCTCCCAGCAGCTGTACTGGGAACCTGCATTAGCTTCCTGGCAGGGTCACCTGAGGAAGCAGAAAGACCACCAGAAATGTCATCTATTGTTTCCTGCCCCAACTGCCTTGAAGGCAACAGCTTTCTTTTAAAAATCATATTTATTTTTCTTTCTCTTTTATTCAATAGGACAGAAATTGAGGAGCGAGGGAGAGAGAAAGGTAGACACCTGCATCCCTGCTTCACCACTCATGGAACTTCCCCCTCTCATGCCCCTAGTAAGTGGGGATGGGGGCTCGAACCCAGGCCTTTGAGCATGGTAATGTGTGTACTTAACTAGGTGTGTCACTGCCCCAACCTTGACGGCTTCTTCTTCTATTGGGAAAAGTCCACTCAGAGTTTCAGAGTGGTGAAACATCAGCAGTGACAACAGAAAAAAATTCATTTCATGTGAGAGACAGAGACAGACAGTGCCAGGCGGCACACCCAGTCAGATGCATCCAGCACTAAAGCCAAAAGCCATGCGAGGAGCCCAGGTTGAACTCTGCATCCCCACTGGGTGGGCGGGCGCTTCACAAGTGAAGCAGGTCTGCTGGTGTCTCTCTTTCTCCCTCTCTATCTTCCCCTCCTCTCTCAATTTCTCTCTGTCCTGTCCAATAAAAGGGAAAAAAATGGCCACCAGGAGCAGTGGATTCATATTTATGGCACCGAGCCCCAGTGATAACCCTGGAGATGAGACAGAGAGAGAGAGAGAGAGAGAGAGAGAGAGAGGGAGAAAGGAAGAGAGAGAAAAGAAGAGAGAGAGAAAGAAAGAGAGAGAGAGAGAAAGAGAGAGAGAGAGAAAGAAAGAGAGAGAGAGAAAGAGAGAGAGCAAGAGAAAGAGAGAGCCTTAGGGCTGCTCCACTTTTCATGAAGATCCCCTTGCAGGGGGTCCCACATGGTGTTTCCAGAACCAGGTGCTCCTGCTAGGCGTAGTGAGCATTCTGCCAGCTGAATGCCCTCATTTTTTCATGCAGAAGCCGTTTTGCAGATTTTCAGGTGGCTTAAAGGCCTGAAGAGTCACACCAGCCCTCCTTCCTGCTTACCACCCGCTGGAGGCAGAGCCCTGACTCCCAGCCGCCAGCCACCAGCCCCCAGCACACACACTGCTATCCACCTTCTTCTCAACAAAGTGACGGGCAGGCCCACTGGAGTGAGTGAACTTGATCTTACAGTTGTGGGTTCCAGTTGTGGGTTCTCTCTTTCTGCCAAAGCTGGGGGGCAGGGGTGAATGCTGAGTTCTAAGTGGCTGGAGGAGGCCAGCTTGGAGCCAGAGGTCCTGGGCCAGGCCGGCTGAAGAGACTTGCCAGGGGACAGGACCATCCCCTGGGACGGCAGAAGCCTGGAGGGCCTGGGCTCGCTGAGCAGGAGCAGAAAGCCCGGCTCCCAACTAATGAGAGATTCTCCACAAGCAGCAGAAGCAGTACCGCAGCCCTAATAGAATTTCAATGAGCTCAATGCCTCTTTCCGCCCAAGTTCAGCCACTCAGGGAAGAGACAATTACCTTGTGAAAATGGAACACTCTCTCTATATTATCCCTTCATTAAAATATTCAAATCAAGGTAACAACACCGGTTCCAAGCTCATTTATAAAGAAAAATAACATTAATGCATTTTAACACTAATGCATTTAGCTCTGAGCACTCACTTCCCAGAGATGTTAAAATGTGAAGTTTGTAAAATGCTCAGCGATGTTGAACTTGGATTGCAACCTAATGCTTGAATTGCTACATTTAACATTAAAAGCATGTTATTAATCTTCAATTTAGGGGAGAATAATTTTCACTCACTGTGCAAGGGGGGGGAGCCTAGTTATGATGGGATTTCATTCAGATCAAATTTGCTTTAATTGCAATTCTATTAAATTAGAAACAGACATTTTATCCCGATATGATTCTTTGATGTCTTTAGTTTTAATGCTAATAAAAGCATTATCGCCACAGGTGTGAACTACATTATGTAGAATAATTATGGCTTAAATTAAAGATGTGTCAAGCTCCTGGAAAAGTAATTTGGAAAACACAGGCAGATAAAACAGGTGAAACTCAGGAGGTAGTGTGGCTTCCCACATTTGTGCCAACACCACTTTCTCATTACATTTGTACAGACAGCAATATTACCATCAAGAATCAAACCTCCAAGACGTGGTTCAACAACATGCTGCCAAGAAATCGAGTGGAACACTTTGCAGACAGAGAAAGAAAGACATTGTAGCAGAACGCCTAATACAAATGAAAAAAATAATAAACTAAAGATTGGTAGCCATGCAGACAAGTGAGGGAAACACAGTGTCGAATTAGTATGTAGAGTGTGAGTGCACCGTGTTGATTGAATATGCACAGAAAAGTCTGGGAGGGAGTCACAACCAACACTTAATTAGTTGTTATTAATCTTTAAGTGTGGGATGACTGGGGGATTCTTCCTGGAATGTTTTGAGTCTGTACTTTATAATCGTTTTTATAATGAGCGATAATATTTTGTATTAGGGGAATCATACAAAAGAAATGTTTAGTCTGACGGCGCTTGTCAACATCAGAGGCTGTGCTGTGTCTGTCAGATCTTTTAACAAATAAACGCTGAGGCAAGTTCCAGCAGATAAGACCTTGTAGGGAATGAATGAAGAAAGAATGAACATATAAATTCTCAGCAGTTGGAATTCACTCTGTAGCCAACAGGAAGGCCACCAGAAATTACAGCTTTTCCTGGAAAGGCCCCTTTAATCTCTCAATTAATGTCGGGCTGAGCTTCACTGACAGGAGACAGACGACCCAGGGACTCATGGTTGAGCTGTAGGCAGTATCTCTTTATTCATGCGGAATGCAGCACAATCTAAGCCGAGCTAAACTAAACTAAAACTAAAACTAAAACTCACAATGCTGTCTTTATATATGCTTGCCGAGTAGGGTGGGAACAGGATATGACATAGAGAGGGTGGAGAGAAAAATGACTGGTGAAATCAGGGTGTGACAAGGAGAGAGGGCAGAGCAAAAAGACATCGTGAACCAGTGGGGATTAAACCAATGCCCTGCAGTGGTTATGTAAATAGAATGCAGTGGTTATGTAAATAGAATGCAGTGGTTATGTAAATAGAATGCAGTGGTTATGTAAATAGAATGCAGTGGTTATGTAAATAGAATGCAGTGGTTATGTAAATAGAATGCAGTGGTTATGTAAATAGAATGCAGTGGTTATGTAAATAGAATGCAGTGGCTATGTAAATAGAATGCAGTGGCTATGTAAATAGAATGCAGTGGCTATGTAAATAGAATGCAGTGGCTATGTAAATAGAATACAGTGGCTATGTAAATAGAATGCAGTGGCTATGTAAATAGAATGCAGTGGTTATGTAAATAGAATACAGTGGTTATGTAAATAGAATGCAGTGGTTATGTAAATAGAATACAGTGGTTATGTAAATAGAATGCAGTGGTTATGTAAATAGAATGCAGTGGTTATGTAAATAGAATACAGTGGTTATGTAAATAGAATACAGTGGTTATGTAAATAGAATGCAGTGTTAAGCAGGGGGGATTAAACCAAATGAAACAGAAGGGGTTTTTAGAAGCAGAATTAGAAGCATACCAACAAATTAGTGATTTAATATTGGTTTACAAAATGACAAGCCAACAGGGGCACAACTCTGCACCGTTCCCATCACCAGAGTTTTGGGTCCTCACTCCCTCCACTGGAAGCTACAGCAGTTCCCCAAGGCTGCAGATACGGGCTCGCTATTATTTCTACAACTCTGTCTATATTTGCCTTTTTTTTTTTCCCTAGGGCCCCATCTTCTCTTCCTGTCCAAGTCACATCTACACCTGTTATACATCCAAATGTCCCTCCCTTTTTCCTCCTCTCTCCAGGTCCTGAAGGAGTTGGAGTTCAGAGTCCTCTGGTCTTTTTCCTCTCTCAAATCTCCACATCTGTCTTTTGCTGCAACATGTCAGAGAGAGGTGACCCATCTTGCCAGTTCTGCTCTTTTTCCAAAATGAAAATAATTTAGAGAACCCCCCCAAATAAAATTAGTAAATAAATAAAATAAATGGGAGAAAGGCAAGTGCCCCTGTGTTCACACGGAAGTAGTCTGGCCTAGAAAAGGCAGAGTAGACTTTAACTTTGGGATTCTTTCGGGGAATAGTTAATTAATTTCGACACCCACTGAGTGTCAGGAATCAGTACATATGCTGTTGGGCAGGCAGAGATAAATAGGAGGCTTGTTTTCTAGCCTCGGGGTGGCTCGGAGTGGATGGAGGGACACAGCCTTTGAAGGCCCCAACTCCGCTGGTGGCTGGTGGGGACAGAGAATGGCTCCACTCGCTTCCTTCCAAGACGAGAAAAATAACGACCCACTGAGTTTTGCAAAAACTAAACCAGACACTCTAAAAAATAAAGCTGACACAGAGCAAGCATTCAGAAAGGAAGAAAGGCAGCAACGTGAAAGAGAGAGCTATGAAAGCCACAGCAGAATCAGACCGAAAGGCAAAGACGCGTTGCCCCGATCTAGGCTGGAGCACAGGCGTTGCTGGGTCCCGCTGTGCTGATGCCCCTGAGCTTTGTCAAGGGCTCCGGGGGGAGTTACTAGCCCCACTGGTGTTCAGCCGGGGCTGGAGCCATAAGAGAACCTTTAACAAGGGTTGGGGCAGAGGGAGTGCTCCTGGATAAGCACACATAGTACTAAGCGCAAGGCCCTGTGGCAGGATCTGGGTTCGAGGCCTCCTGCTTCCCACCTGCTTGATCCCAGGTCCTTGCACATGGTAACGTGTGTTCTTGACCAGGTGTGCTTCTGCCCCCCCCCCCCTTTAAAGGGAGCGCTTTCACCTGGCATCACAGGGCCACAGCATTTGAATCTAGCTTCACAGCAGGCTGATACTGCTAACCACTTAGCCTCCTCCCCCGGGCTTAGCAGAACTGCCCCCTACTCTTTCTGTGAATCTGAAGCACGTGAGGAGCAGACAGCTGGGGCAGTGAGGGTCACACACAGTCTCACTCTGGGTTCAAACCCTGACACCACAAAACACCGTGAACTGCACGAGGTGGGTGGGGGGAGCTCCGTGGATGAAGGAACAGTGCTTTGTGTCTCTCCCTCTCAAAAGATAATTATGCAAAGAGATAAAAATAATAATAAAGACATGTCCATTCCCAGACAGCTCTTGCCCACACAGCAACAAGGACCCCCAGGTGTCCCTGTGTCTTTCCTGCAACGGGGCTGCTTTCTGGCCTCCTCCCTGGGGCCCCAACAAGTCACAGGGTTTGATCTGGATGCCAGATAGCTACAGAGCACAGTGTTGGGGTTTGGGCATTGTGTACCCCGTTACGCACACATAGTGCTAAGTGCAAGGACATGCACCAGGATCTGGGTTCAGCTCCTGGCTCCTCACCTGAGTGAGTGCTGAGGCAGGTCTGCAAGTGTCTCTCTCTCTATCTCCTCCTCCTCTCCAGTTTCGGTCCTATTCAATAAAATGGGGAGAAAATGGTCACAGGAGCAGTGGATTTGAAGTGCAGGTACCCAGCCCCAGCTGGTGAAAACAAGAAAAGAAAGAAAGAAAGAAACAGTTGTCTGCATGGCCCTGGGAGGGAGATCCAAAAGCCACTGTCCCTGGCTCCCTCCCCACCCTCTAGCAAAGCCTGTGGAGAGAGGGGAAAGAAGGCCTTTTCATTAACCGCAGATCAAGTGCCTTTTGCTAGCAGTCCCTGGTCTCAGGGCTGGTCTTTCAGAGGCTGCATGCAGAGCCCAGGGCCTGTCGAGATTCTCTTGGGCATTTCTCACCATCGGGAATGTCTGGCACTTAAGATCATGCTAATCCTGGTGTCCAGAAGGCGGCGGCTTCACGCCCCGAACACCGCAGATGTCAGAGCCAGAAGCCCACGCAGAAACCAGCCAGCGGGCTCTCACGGCTCCTTAAGCAAAGGAATTTTCCCAGTTCCAGGAGGGGCAGCAGCTGACAGCTCTTTCCCTGGGTTCATTGCCTCCGGATCAGAAGCGGGGAGACAGCTCCATGCCTGAGTCAAATTAGACCCGACTCAGATGGTATTTGCTTCCATGGCAGCAAACCAACCGTCTGCATTACAGAGTTCACTGCCCAGGGCCCAGAGCCGGGGAAGAGCCTGGAACCAAAACCTGGAATCGCTTCCTTCCCAGCCCAGCCCGCCCCTCCCGGCCAGGCCTCTCAGCAGCCCAGCACTGCAGACACCAGCAGGCTGGGGCCAGGCTACAGAGCCAGGGCAGAGAAGGACAGACACCTCCCTTTCTTCTCAGCCCAGCTGCAGTTCATAGTGACATTGCCTGCAACCCCTCTGTCAGAGGGCAGCTGGGGGAAAGCACCCCCCCTCCCCTCTCCCTGCAGGCAACCAGGAGCAGGCCCAGGTCAGGCCCAGAAGCCCAGTGTGTCTGCATGTCCTGCCCCAGCTCTCTCCCTCCCTGACTGCAAAGGCCACTACATGCAGATGGAGGCAGAGGAGACCCTGGAGAAGATAGAGGCTGAAGCTCATCCCTGAGGGTCCTGCCTTCCCCAGAAGGGACCAGAGAGCTGAGGTCTTTCTCTTTCTCTTTCTCTCTCCATCCCCTGAGGGTCCTGCCTTCCCCAGAAGGGACTACAAAGCTTGGGAGACCAGGGGCTGGAGTCTCTCTCTCTCTCTCTCTCTCTCTCCTCTCTCTCTCTCTCCCTCCATCCTCTGAGGGTCCTGCCTTCCTTAAAAGGGACTAGAAAGCTGGGGGACCAGGGGCTGGGCTCTCTTTCTCTCTCTCTCCATCCCCCGAGGGTCCTGCCTTCCCCAGAAGGGACTAGAAAGCTGGGGGACTTGGGGTCTGCATCCTTCCCCCTCCTTCCCTTTCATCTGCATGCCTACTTAGCTTGTTGTAATTTTTTCTCCTTTTCTGTCCTTACTTTCTCCCAATCAATTCTCATTTTCTCCCTGAAACATACTAGCTGCCTTTGCAATTCCTCCATGAAGGAGTCAGTCCAGAGCCCACAGGAGGGACTGGGAGCAGCCCCTGTGAGCTATTCCCTCCCTCTCAGCAGCTCTGTTTCCCTGGATGGAGTTGCTGAGGGGCTTGTCCCATTGATATGGGTTTGAGAAGCTGGGGAAATGCCACTCAGAGCCTCTGGGACTTAGTTTTCTGGTCTGGGGCTGGCTTGCATGCTGCCACACAAACCCCTCACTCTGGGATTACACAAGCCACTTATACAATGTCATATATTAAATATAAAGCTTTTTTGTGCTTTTGGGGGACAAAATCAGAGAGAACCCCATGGGACAAACTCCTGGTCCTCTGCTCAAAGATGCCCCTGGTCCTTGAGAGTTAGCCACATTCTGGGTCCCTGTCAAGGCCTTGGCCATTTTCCCTGTGCAGGGGGGGGGGGGGATCTGAACTCACCTGAGTGTTGTTAAAATTCGGAAGCTCCTACTGGCCAGGCTAGCTTCACGGGAGGGTAACAGAGACGTGGAGACAACGGCTGGGCAGGGAAGCTGTATTTCTTTATTCAGGAACAACGATTCATAAACTAAGACAAACTAATCACCAAACAGAACTCTGCTGTCTCTTTGCGGCAGCGCAAGCACTCTCTCACTCTCAAACTCTGCAACCCTCCAACTCTGGAACTCTGGAACTCTGGCGGGGTTCCTTGGGGCGGGGCCAAGCGGGCCCGCAAAACTAACTGGACTGATCCAATTCTCTTGGCGGGGGAGAACTACCCAATGTAAAGCATACAACACCCGAGGGACCCGGAAGCTGGGTTTTATGGTCCACACAGAGACATCTATCTATCTGTCTTTCTGTCTGCATATCTATCTATCTATCTATCTATCTATCTATCTATCTATCTATCTACCAGTCATCTATTTATCATCATCATCTGTCTGTGTACCTATCATCTACCTATCTATCTATCTATCTATCTATCTATCATTCATCTATTCATCTATCATCTGTCTGTGTACCTATCATCTACCTATCTATCTATCTATCTATCTATCTATCTATCTATCATTCATCTATTCATCTATCATCTGTCTGTGTATCTATCATCTATCTACCTACCTATCATCTATCTCTTTATCTGTCTGTCTGTTATCTATCTAACTGTCTAATTCATTTACTTGCTTATTTTTGCCCAGGGTAGCTCTCTGGAGGCAGCTCACAGCTGGCCCGCTGAGGCACACTGCAGCCAGGCAGCCACAAGCAATGAGGCGCCAAGCACAGTACCTGCTGGGCCAGGCTGAGGCTGCGGCACGGACTCACCTGGGGGGCAGGACAGGGAGAGGGCACAGGTGTGAGGCTTACGGCCTGAGCTGCGGCACAGAAAGTGCCCGGAGGGTACCACCCAGGAAATGGGAGTGGTGACAGGTGTGGATCGGCAAGATGAAGTCAGGGCTCCGGTGTTCTGAGCTGGGCCTGTGAGCGTGGGCTCTCTGTGCCTACACCTCTTTTCTTGCTCTCTGCTGGGTGAGCCTCCCTGGGGGCTTTCCTCTCTCTCTCTCCCTCTGTCTCTCGTCTCTCTCTCGGCCTAACATGAATGTTCTCAATGTTCTTGAATGAAATTTAAAATTCCTGGAAATCATGATTTCTCTTCAATTCTTTGTTGAGATTATGCCTGACAGACATTTTGGTTTTGCCTCCAGGGTCATCGCTGGGGCTGTGGTGAATTGGCTCCTGGAGGCCATCTTTCCCCCTGTTGTTGACCTTGTTGTTTATCCTTGTTGTTGTTGGATAGGACAGAGAGAAATGGAGAGAGGAGGGGAAGACAGAGAGGGGGAGAGAAAGACAGACACCTGCAGACCTGCTTCACCGCCTGTGAAGCGACTCCCCTGCAGGTGGGGAGCCGGGGGCTCGAACTGGGATCTTTAGGCTGCTCCTTGCGCTTTGCACCACGTCCAGTTAACCCCCAGGCGGTTAACCTGCCTGGCCCCCACCTGATGGACTTTTAACTGTTGGGGAAACAAAACAGTCGGTCAAACAGTGGTTACAGAGACATCCATCATCAGCACGGCTTCCCAGCACGGTTTCCCTGACACCTGGGTCAGTGGCCCTGGGGCTAAGTGCTCGCACAAGCCCACCCCTCTCTCTCAGTGATATACAGAGATACAGAGATACACACACACACAGAAGAGAGACACAACCTCCCTGCTTCTGTGCTTCCTGCTGCTGTGACCCAGCACTCAAACCCAGGTCCCGGAGATCGGGAACACCTGAGTTGTGCCGTCGTGAGCAAATTCAGGGGCTTCCGGTGCACGTGCCCAGGACTGCCTGGACAGAAGGGACCACGCTCCACGCCACCCCACATGATAATATTGAAACTGAGTTCCAGGAAGACTGGGCTTAGACTGACTCACGACTGGGGCGTGTGTGTGAGTGTGTGTGTGTGTGTGTGTGTGTATGTGTGTGTGGGGGGGAGCAGACAGGAACCCCGACACCGGGCTGGACTTGGCTCCAGCAATGGCTGTGTGAGTCTGGAAACACCTCTGGGACTCCAGCAGATGCACAGACTAAGCGAGCTATTTCTCCAACCCTGATTCAACCTTCTGACTCCGGCCTTGTCATCACTTGTTGCCTTGCCGGTCCTGTTGCTTGTACACATGCAGATAATGGTCCTGAGATAATGGTCATACTTCCCACACCAAAAGCAATCTGACTCTTCCAGGAACTTCTGCTTTCTTCTAGAAGGTTTGTCTCTGCCTCTGACGTGTCTTATTGCTGTTCCTGCTTCTCCACAAGCATTTGGAAAGAACAGAGAGCTCTTTTGTTCCCATCCCATTCGCTCCCACCCTCCCAAGAGGTGCTCAAGAAAAAGGAGGGGTGGCTTTGGGTGGCTTAAGGTCCTGCAAGCTACAAAGACATACTGTTTTTCTTTTCTTTTTTTTCTTTTTTAACAAGATCTAAGTTAAGGCAGAACAGTGGCGTTTTCAGAAAGCTACCATGTTGACACTCCCCTTTAGACATGTGTTTGTGTTATTCCCGAAACTCAAACATTCAAGTGAGAAAAAGCACCCCATGTTTGATCTTTTTTAAATACTAAAATGAAAACAAAAAAAAAAAAACACCTTAATTGAAGAAGCAACGAGAAGCCCTCTTGATCTCTATCAAAACACAAGCAATTATGAAGACAATCTCCCAATAACCCCAGAGCATGTAGCATGTCTCCTAGGGCTGGGAGAATAAAACTAAATATTTACCGCATGCCAAACAAAATTAAGATCTATCTGGAACCAAAGGGAAAAAGAGAAAGCTACTTCTGTGAGCTGAAATCCCTCGGCTGTAAAAGAGAAACAGGGCCTTTTGAAAGGAAAACGTTTTAACTGTGTTTACAAGGGTCATTTCAATGTTTTTGAAACTCTGCTTCTAAATAATGCATGTTACTTGAGTGGAAAAAAAAAAGCAGAAAAGCAGTGTCTTCTTGCAAAAGCCTCACAGAACCCAGGTGACAGCAGCTCAAAGGCTGGGCAGAGAGGATTGCGTCTTGCTGAGAAGCAGGGCCTGGGGTCTTGTGTCTGATTTGTACCAGTTCCTGTCTCAGCAGGAAGCTGGCCTGCAGGGAGGAGGCAGGAGAGTTGTGGATCCAGGAGAGGGATGGTTGGGGAGAGCCGCACTGGGGGGACCCTACCTGCCCCTGGGTCAGGGGTCACACTACCATGCTCCAGGACCCTGTTTTAGCCACCGCCCCACCACATGGCAGCAGTCAGCTCTTGTGTTCTCTCTGTCACTTCCAATCTCTTTTTAATTAGTGATTTAATATTGATTTTTCAAAACTACAAGAAACCAGGGCTACAACTCTGCACTGTGCCTACCACTTGAGTTCTGGATCCCGAATCCCTCCGTTGGAAGCTACAGCAGTTCTCCCAAGGCTGCAGAGATGGGCTCGCTACTATTTCTATGACTCTCTGTCTGTATTTGGATATACTTGTCTTTTTTGTAAAGGTCCCCTCTTCTCTTCCTCTCCAAGCCCCCCCCCTCTCTCTCTCACAGACACACAGACACACACACACACACACACACACACACACACACACACACACACACTCACACACACTCACACACACACACACACACACACACACACACACACACACACACACACTCACACACACTCACACACACACACACACACACACACACACACACACACACTCACACACACTCACACACACACACACACACACTCACACACCTACTACTACATCCAAATGTCCCTCCCTTTTTCCTCTTCTCTCTCCTTGGGTCCTCACTTTCTTTCTCTGCCTCTCATACTCTAAAGAAAAGGGGAAAAACCGGCTGCCAGGAGTCAAGGAGTTACACAGGCACCGGAATCCCAGCTATAACCCTGGTGGCAAATTTAGAAAAAAAAAAAAAAACACAGAAAACTTGGCTTTGGGGCCAGGCAGTGATAAAGTCAGTGGAGCGCACATGCTCCCAAGCACAAGGACACCTGCAGAGGCGGTGGAGCAGAGCTACCGGTGTCTCTTTGTGGCCGCCGGTGCCCTAGGCACAAAACCCTTCTGAGTTCCTCCCCCTTGGTCAGAGCCCATGGTGGCCCTGCTCTGGCAGGAGGGAAATCTGTAGCTGGAAGGACTGAGAGACAAATGCTCGGTGTGAGACACAGAGAAGTCGGGTGAGACTGCACGTGGGATATTTGATCTCTTTATTCTTGAGAACGTGTCATCTTGCACTCCAGCTGCCAGGATGCTCAGGTGTGTGTGGGGGCGGGGGCACGGTGCACCTGTTCCTGGCTGGGGGAACCAGCAGGCTACAGCCCTTCCCGGGGCCAGGGGCTTCAAGTCGGCCAGGAGGTGGTGCAGTGGGTAAAGTGTCAGACCCTCAAGCGTCAAGTCCCGAGTTCAATGCCTGGTGTCAAATGTGCTACAGACGTGTTCTGGGTCTCTCCCTCCGTTTCCTCCTTTCTCTTGTGAAAATATATAAATAACTCTTACAAAGGCTGGCATGATAGTGCTCTGAATTTCTCAGGCTCTACTCTGATCAGGCACCCAAGAGTGTGTGGCTGTCACTAAGTTCAACAAAGGGAGGGAGGGAGGGAGAGAGAGAGAGAGAGGCATTGAGTTTTCATAGGGCCAGCAGCTCTGGCTGATGGTGGTGCTGAGGACTGAACCTAGGACTTTGGAACCTCAGGCAGGAGAGTCTACAGAACCATTATGCTCTCTCACCCAACCTGTCATTTTATTTATTTACTTTTAAAAAAAACAATTTTTATTATTATTTATTTTCCCTTTTGTTGCCCTTGTTTTTTTTTATTGTTGTAGTTATTATTGTTATTGTTGTTGGCTAGGACAGAGGGAAATGGAGAGAGATGGGGAAGACAGAGAGGGGGAGAGAAAGACAGACACCTGCAGACCTGCTTCACCGCCTGTGAAGCGACTCCCCTGCAGGTGGGGAGCCAGGGGCTCGAACCGGGATCCTTATGCCAGTCCTTGCGCTTTGCGCCACATATGCTTAACCCGCTACACTACCGCCCGACCCCCATACTTTTTAAAAAAAGATTTAGTTATTAACATGAGAGACAAAAGAACCAGAGTATCACTCTGGCACATGCAACACTGAGGCTTGAACTCAGGACCTGGTGCTTTTAAGTCCAGTTTTTTGGGTTGTTTTTTAGCTGCTGCACCAGAAGAAGGCTGTAGCTGGAGGAACATGGCTCCAGGCCTCCGGGTGCTTCCTTCCCTCAGGCCACCTGACTCCCGACCGCCCCTCCCCAAATATGGAGTGACAGTCAACTTTAAAGAGGGAAACAGTGCCACCCTTCCTGTGCAAAGGTCCTGTGGCTACATCTACACACACACACACACACACACCAGCTTGAGTGCCTGTGACTGAGATCCCAGGGTTCTCAATCAGTCCCCGCCGCATCTTGAGGTCCTGGGTCTAGGCCCAGAAGCCAGAAATACAACAGCTCCCAGAGGCCATGATGGCTCCAGGCAGCTGCAAGGCCGCAGATGAGCCCTGCAGGGCTGCCTGTGGGGTCTGCCTCTCTGCCTCTCTGCCTCTCCACTCGACCTGGAACCTGGAACTTGAACAGGATGATAAACAGGGCCCCAGAGAAGGCTGGCCAAAGCTCCCAAGTGCCTCCTGCCCATCAGCCCACTCTTTTTTCTTTTCCCTACCCTCCACCTTTTGACCCCAATTTCTGGCTCTGAATGGCCCTGTGTTTGCATCTGGGCTTTCTTTTGTTCTTCTTATTGCTGGCTAATTGAATTAGGGCTAAAAACACTACCTTCAGGCTCCTCCATTTATAGACTCCAGTAAATAGGATTCTAGGACCAGGAAGGTGTGAGTGGTTTTTTGTTTGTTTCCATTTGTTGTTTTTTTTTTTTTTTTTTCATCAGGCAGGTGGACTCTAGAATCTAGGCTTCTATTTTTGTTTCTGTTAATTTATTATTATTTTGTTAATGTCACACATATGGACCTTATGGGCTCTGATGATGGAATTTCAGTCTAAGTAAGAATCACTTTAAAGCTGTCCTGTTCAGGCACCTGAGCTGACCCTCTCCCCCTCCCCTCTCCCCACCCTCCACCCTTCAGGGCTGGGGCTGTGTTCATATGGAGGCTGGGGGTGGGGTGGGGTCTGCAGGCTGGAATTTGGCACCATCTTCAAAAAGACCCCTCCTCCCAGAGAGGTTTTATGCCTGGGCTCTGGCTGCCCCAGGCTTCTGGCAACAGAGTGGATGTCCCTGGGGTTCAGGGTGGGGGCAGTATGCATATTATGCATGAAAGTTGGGCAGGGGAGACAGCATAATGGTTATGCAAATACCTTTCATGCCTGAGGCTCCAAGGTCTCAGGTCCAATCTCCAGCACCACCTGCTCAGGTCCAAACTGGATGCTGGTCATTTCCCCTTTTTGCTTAGCTGCCTCTGTGTGAGTCCTGCCTCCCAGTGTTCCCGGATGGACCACTCACCTGTTACTGCAAAGGGTTCAAGCCCTGGACAAGATCCCCGGGCCTGGACGCAGCTGAATTCCCAGCAAGATCCCTGGTCCATCCAACATCACATCCCTTTGGTTAAGATGTGGCAGGAATTTCTTTTTTAAAAAGTATTTTTTAGGGACAGTGGTGGTGCACTTGGTTGAGCGCACATGTTACAAGGCGCAAGGTCCTGTGTTCAAACACCTGGTCCCTGTATGCAGGAGGAAAGCTGGAGTGTGAAGCAGGGCTGCAGGTGCCTCTCTATCTTCCCCTTCCTCTCAATTTCTGGCTGTCTGTATCCAATACATAAAGATAATATATTTTTAAAAAGTGTTTTTTGAGAGAGAACTAGAGTGGGGGAGATATCATACTGGTTCTGTGAAAAGACTCTTCTACTTGAGGCTCCGAGGTCCCAGGTTCAATCCCCAGCGCCACCATCAGCCACAGCTGAGCAGAGCTCTGGTTCATGGGAGACCTGGGATTGAACCTGGGTCCTCAGGCATACAGTTCCTGTGCTCTACCGCTGAGCCAGCCCCCAGGCCCCTGGGGTTTCAGTGTGTTCACTATGGGTTTGGTTGGTATGAATTAGCTGCTCAGTCAACATCAGGAGTGAACCAGAAAGGGTAAGCAAATGAGACTTTGGCTGAAGCAGCTTCCTTACTGGAATGTTCTATTTATTTATTTATGACAGAGAGGCACATGGAGATAGGCCGGAACCCCGCTCAACTCTGGGGATGGTGGTGCTGGGGATTGAACCTGGGACCTCAGAGCCTCAGGCAGGAGGGACTTTTTCTTTGTAATATTTATGTATTTATATAGATAGGCAGATAGACAGACTGACCAACCAGAGCTCTGCTCAGCTCTGTTGATGGTGGTGCTGGGGACTGAACCTGGGACCTCAAAGCCTCAGGCAGGAGAGCCTTTTTCTTTGTTAATATTTATGTATTTATATAGATAGACAGATAGACAGACTCTGACCCACCAGAGCTCTGCTCAGCTCTGGCTGATGGTGGTGCTGGAGATTGAACCTGGGACCTCAGAGCCTCAGGCAGGAGAGTGTGTTTGTCACCATTATGCCTTCCCCTGAGTCCCTTAGCATTGTCCTGGCCAGAGCATTTCTGCTTCAAAGCAGCATCAGGTGAATCAGTGAGCAGCGGGGCCTGCAGGGTCCTGGCGGAGGTCTGGGCAGAGGTGGGGTACAGGGCTGTGGGCAGAGCTTGGACTCTGCTGGGAGGGAAGTCTCAGACCCTGTCCAGCCTGACCTGCAGACACTCCTCCTGCACTCGCTCACACCTGTCCTGGCCTGGGTGTGCTGAGTGGGTCCTCCACCGAGCTAGCAGCTGGGAACCTGGCCAGGGGTTTCTGGAAAACACACCTGGGGTGTTGTTCTCACTCTGGTCCCGGGTCCCTCCTTGCTTCTTCCTCCTGGGCCTTCTGTTATGGAACAGCAGCTCTCTGCACAGAGAGGAGTCCAAGGGGGGATCAAGTGCCCTCCCAGCTCTGGGGAGCAGCCCCATGGCCTCTGCGTGGCCTTTGGCTGAAGCCTCACTGAGCTGTGGGGACGGCCTGCTTCCTCATGCTGATCTTAAAGCATCCTCTTCCGGCTTTCTCCACGAGAAATGTATGTTTTCTGGGAGGTTAATCAGAAGAAGAAAAACACACAGCCAAACACAACAACAACAAAACCAGAGAGCGCTTTCAGTGGTGATTAGTTACAGAAGAGGAGGCACTGCGTCCGCCTGCCGGGTGCGCAATTTGGGTTTTTCACAACAGACCAGACGGAGAAGGGAGGCTGGGTAGACAGCACATGCTCTAGTGTGCGAGGGCCTGTGTTCAAGCCCATGGTGTGTGTGTGTGTGTGTGTGTGTGAGAGTGTGTGTGTGAGTGTGTGTGAGTGTGTGTGAGTGTGTGTGTGTGAGTGTGTGTGAGTGTGTGTGTGTGAGTGTGTGAGTGAGTGTGTGTGTGAGTGTGTGTGAGTGTGTGTGAGTGTGTGTGTGTGAGTGTGTGTGAGTGTGTGTGTGTGAGTGTGTGAGTGTGTGTGTGAGTGTGTGTGAGTGTGTGTGTGAGTGTGTGTGAGTGTGTGTGAGTGTGTGTGTGTGAGTGTGTGTGAGTGTGTGTGTGAGTGTGTGTGTGTGAGTGTGTGAGTGAGTGTGTGTGTGAGTGTGTGTGTGTGAGTGTGTGAGTGTGTGTGTGAGTGTGTGTGAGTGTGTGTGAGTGTGTGTGAGTGTGTGTGAGTGTGTGTGAGTGTGTGTGAGTGTGTGTGTGAGAGTATGTGTGTGAGTGTGTGTGTGAGTGTGTGTTGTGTGTGAGTGTGTGAGTGTGTGTCGTGTGTTGTGTGTGTTGTGTGTGAGTGTGTGTGTGAGTGTGTGTTGTGTGTGAGTGTGTGTGTGTGTTGTGTGTGTTGTGTGTGAGTGTGTGTGAGTGTGTGTGAGTGTGTGAGTGTGTGTGTGAGTGTGTGTTGTGTGTGAGTGTGTGAGTGTGTGTCGTGTGTTGTGTGTGTTGTGTGTGAGTGTGTGTGTGTGAGTGTGTGTTGTGTGTGAGTGTGTGTGTGTGTTGTGTGTGTTGTGTGTGAGTGTGTGTGAGTGTGTGAGTGTGTGTGTGAGTGTGTGTTGTGTGTGAGTGTGTGAGTGTGTGTCGTGTGTTGTGTGTGTTGTGTGTGAGTGTGTGTGTGTGAGTGTGTGTTGTGTGTGAGTGTGTGTGTGTGTTGTGTGTGTTGTGTGTGTTGTGTGTGAGTGTGTGTGAGTTTTGGTTAATGGAGCAGGGGAACAGGGCTGCCCCAGTGTCTCCCTTCCCCCATCCCACCCTTCCCTCTAGATTTCTGTTTCTATCCAAAATAAGTAAATGGAATAGGGCCAGGAGGTGCCACACCTGGTCAAGCGTGCGTTACCACGTGCAAGGACCCGGCTTCAAGCCCCCGGCCCCCACCCGCAAGGGAGAAGCTTCATGAGTGGGGGAGCAGGACTATAGGTGTCTCTCTGTCTCTGTCCCTCTCTCTCTCCCTTGCCCCTCTCAATTTCTCCTATCAAAGTAGAAAAAAGGCCACCAGGAACAGTGGATTCATCCTGCAGGCAGCCCAGTGATAACCCTGGTGGCAATTAAAAATAACTAAAGAAGATTTTCTAAAAATTTATTCCTTTTTGTTGCCCTTGTTTATTGTTGTAGTTATTATTGTTGCCATCGTTGTTGGATAGGACAGAGAGAAACGGAGAGAGGAGGGGAAGACAGAGAGGGGGAGAGAAAGACAGACACCTGCAGACACTGTGAAGCGACTCCCCTGCAGGTGGGGAGCCCGAGGCTCGAACTGGATCCTTATGCCGGTCCCTGTGCTTTGTGTCACATGTGCTTAACCAGCTGTGCTACAGCCCGACTCCCTAAAGGAAATTTAAAAAAAAAAAAAACTGGTTTAGAAGGCTGATATAAACACACAAGAGGGGAAAGTGTGATAGTTCACTGTGAGGGCACGGGCCTTGCTGTGGGTGGGCTCAGGCTAGGCTTGAGTCCCAGCGCCCATGCAAGGTGCTTGCGGGAAACCCCAGTGCTGTGTTGTCCCCTCTCCCCACTCCAGATGAAGAACTACCAGGAACAGTGACGCCATGCAGGCGTGAGGTCACAGATCTGTTTTTTTTTTTAATTACTTTATTATCTTTATTTATTATTGGATAGAGACAGCCCGAAATTGAGAGGGAAGGAGGTGATAGAGAGGGAGAGAGACAGACACCTGCAGCCCTGCTTCACCACTTGTGAAGCTTTCTCCCTGCAGGTGGGGACCGGGGGCTTGAACCCGGGGCCTTGTGTGCTTTTTTGTGTACTGTGTTCTTTTAACAAGGTGCGCCACTGCCTGCCCCCCCCCATTTTATTTTGGTGGGTGCAGAAGGTGGGACTTCTGACTTGTGTAATTGTTTCTCTGTGGGACATGGGTGTTGGCGGGCGGCTTTTCCATTTTTCTTTGAGGCGAAGGGCGGTGACACATTTCTAACCTCCAGGCTGATGCCCCTCAGGCCAGCTGTCTACAGTGCCTCCCAGTTCCAGAGATGGGAGCAGGGCCCTGCTGCTGGCAGCTGCAGAAATACTCGGCTCAGCTGGGAGGGGCCGTTTTGTTTTACTCGGCTCAGCTGGGAAGGGGCCGGTTTGTTTTACTCGGCTCAGCTGGGAAGGGGCTGGTTTGTTTTTTTGTTCGGTTCTCTTCAGAATCATGTAACCAGGCAGGATCAGAAAAGCCCCTGGCCCAAGATGGAGAACTTTCAGTCATTCAGATCCTTCCATTTATTTATACTTCCTTCTTTTCCTCCCTCCCTCCCTCCCTCCCTCCCTCCCTCCCTCCCTCCCTCCCTCCCTCCCTCCCTTCCTTCCTTCCTTCCTTCCTTCCTTCCTTCCTTCCTTCCTTCCTTCCTTCCTTCCTTCCTTCCTATAAGGCTGCCTGCCTGTGTTTTTGCAAATGCATCACATCACGTTCCTCTGGGCCAGTAGCACAATTCATAAGTCTGCCTGGAGTTTGTGTGACAGTGTGAGAGCCAGCATCCTGTCCCAGACTCCATCTTGCCCTACACACACACACACACACACACACACACACACACACACACACACACACACACACACACACACACACACTCACACACCCTCCTGAGGCCATAGCCAGAGCCAACCAGAGGCCTGTCACATGGGAGCTCCTGGCAAAGGGGCACCTGTCAGCCAGACCCCCCTTGGTGGTTCAGTCTGGAAGTTTTGAGACTGCAAGGGGTTCCCAGAACTCATTCCTCTTGGGGCTGTGGGGGTGGGGGATCCGTTTCTGGTGAACAGAGGGCCTCAGGATCGGACTCTGAAGTTCAGTGGCTGTGCAATGGGGGACCCTTCTCCCCTTGGTCCCTGGACACCCCCAGTCTCCGTCCGAGAAAGGCGCTTTGTTGAGGCCCAAGGCCGCTACCACCCAGCACCTGTGGCCTCTTAATTGTTAATCGCCCTCCAGGCAGCAAACAAGTGATCCCGGGGCAGGGCAGGTGGGGCAACGGGAGTCCAGGGCTGTGGGGGAGTGGCTGCTGAGGCCCAGGGACGGGCCTGTGACCCCGGAAGTAGGGGGAACCCGGACTTGCAGAGTGCGGGGAGCTGCTCTCCTGGGGACAGAGTTGCTGAACTAGGCAAGGCACCCTTGGTTCGGAAGAAGCCAAAGGCTCACAGACTGGGTAAGCTCCCGGGGTGTACAAGGCCTCAAGCCCTCTGTCCCTGCCACCTGGGACTCGGCCCTTTGGGACCTTTGTGTCCTGGGTGGTGATGAGGCTGAGGTTTGAGGCCTCTGCTAGGCTTCTCTGTGAGGGGTCTGCAGAGCTGCGTTTATTCTCGAACTGGAGCTACAGGGAGCTCGGCTCAGACCTGTCTCAAAGCTGCCAGGCCCTCCCTGCCCATGGAATGAGGGGTCGATGACTAAAAAGAGTGTTTTTTTTTTAAGTATCTTATTTTTATTTTAACCAGAATCCTGTTCAGCTCTGGCTGATCGTGGTGCCGGGAACTGAACATGGGACCTCAAAAGTTCGGGTCTAGTTGTATTTTTTTTGTTTGCTTGCTTTTGCATTAATCTTGAGCTATTTCCCCAGTCCAAGAGTGATTTCTTATTTTTTCAGAAGATTTTTTTTTTCTATCTGTATTTGAAAGGATAAAGAAATTGAGGGGGGGTGAGAGTGGTGGAGAGAGAGAGAGAGAGAGAGACCTGCAGACCTGCTTCATCGCTTGTGAAGCTTTCCCCCTGCAGGTGGGGAATGGGGGCTCGAACCCTGGTCCTCATGCATGGTAATGTGTGTGCTCAATCAGGTGTGCCACTTCCCGTCCCCTTGAACGATTTATTTTTGTATTCAATACTCTTTGGTGTATACGGATTTTAGGAGACGGGGACGCTGAGTAAGATCTTAAGCTAAATATCTATTTTGCCATTGGAGTTGCTGTGTCCTGCAGCTGGGGGTGGGGTGGGGAGGTGGCAGAGAATGGAATTCCCAGCTGGTGAATTGTGTGTGTTTCTGTGAAGGCTTATCTTGTTCATTTGATTGACTTTGGCTTTGGACCTTAATCGAATATTTCTTGAGAGATGCAAATTTAAGAAGCAGCTTGCCAGGTCAGGATGAAGTGAAGCACAAAGACGTTATTTGCAAATGAGTGTGGCTGACTTCTGGAAGGGAAAAGGCCCCTAGGTCTAGAGGCTTCATGTTTATTGTGTCTCCAAGGGCGTTTGAGTCACAGGTTCAAAATATTTCTGTGATATATGATTTATGTTTGTGTTTGGTCAATTAGAGCTAAGTCAATACTTAAGGGTTTAACTTAAAACATACATGTTTTTAAAATGATAATATTGGTGAAAAGCTGTTTCATTAAATGCCTCTGTGTAGTGGGCAGAGATGATCTCAAGATGTCTAAACTGAGTAATATACTGGGAAAAGTATTTAACATTTTTAAAAAATATTTATTTATTCATTTTCCCTTTTTGTTGCCCTTGTTGTTTTATTGTTGTTATTGATGTCTTTGTTGTTGGATAGGACAGAGAGAAATGGAGAGAGAGAGGGGGAAAGAAAGACAGACACCTGCAGACCTGCTTCACTGCCTGTGAAGCGAATCCCCTGCAGGTGGGGAACCGGGGCTCGAACCGGGATCCTTATGCTGGTCCTTGTGCTTTGGGCCACCTGCGCTTATCCACTGTGCTACCGCCCGACTCCCTGGGGAAAAGTATTTTAAACACTTGAACGGTGAGATTAGATATGGGTGTAGAATGTGAGGCTACCACGGGAAATGTTCTTCCAATGTCTTAGAAAAAGAGAGCTAAAACTTTTTCTTCCTGCTTTTTGAAATAGTTCAATGAGTAGAGCTCAGAAGGGACCAACACTCCAGAGGGCAGACTAAAGCTTTGCTTTCATATACTAAGGGGGGCAGGGGGGAATTGAAAGCAAGAGTGATTTGAACACACGCTGCTAGGAAAAGTCAAGCCGGTTCTGTCGTGTCTGTGTAGCTTGTCGAGGAGGAAGGACATGAATTGTATGAAACTAGGTGCAGAGATGAGAGGGGACCAAAGGGTGAGCTTCTGAGGAAGGGAAGAAGAATGTGAGCGGCTGGGACAGGGGAGCGGGATCAAGGATAGACAGAAGGACTAAGTGGAAGAACGGGTTGAGTTTGTGATTGCTCCGTGGTGGTTGGAACGTCAACTGGAAGAGACACGGTACTTTGTGATAATCACCCATCTGCTGGGAACGAGCTGCGTTGCGAGGCACATTTGGTCTTGGGACTGGCGTGTGATCAGAATGCTGGGCTTTCTGGACAGCACCTGCTCGGAGCCAAAAGTCATCTTGAGTATTAATTAGCACAGAAATTCCCAGTCCTGCAGGACCTGAATCCATCCACAACCCTAACTGGTCTGTTGTGATTTTTTTTTTTTTTAAATCTTTTGCAAGGTGGCTTCTGCTGTAGGTTTGCTCAGCAAAAAAAGACTGAGTCTGAATGTTCTTGTAACCTTTTTAATTTTTTTAAAATTTAATATCTTTATTGGATAGAGACAGTCAGAAATTAAGAGGGAAAAGGTGAAAAGGTGAGATAGAGAGAAAGACAGATACCTGCAGCTCTGCTTCACCAGTTACAAAGCTTTCCTCCTGCAGGTGGGGACTGGGGACTGGAACACCAGTCCTTGCTCCTTGTAACTTGTGTGCTCAACCGGGGGTGTGCTCCCACCTGGCCGAGTTTCTCACAAGCTTTAAAGGTTTCTCACAAGCTTTGAAGTGCCTTTTCCAGTGCTTAAGGGCATGTGAAGTGTTTGCTTGCTTGCTTGCTTGCTTGTTTTTTGCCTCCAGGGTTATTCCTGGGGCTCTGTGCGTTCACTATAAATCCACTGCTCCTGGTGGCCACCCCCCCTCCCCCTTGTTAGTTGTTGGTGTTGTTGCTGTTGGACAGGACAGAGAGAAATTGAAAGACAGGATAGAGAGACAGATGCCTGCAGACCTGTTTTGAGGTTTGTGAATCGACCCCCCTACAAGTGGGGAGGCAGGGGTTTGAACCAGGAGCCGAGGGCTTCCTATTATGTGTGCTTAACCCCTGTGCTACCCCCGGCCCCTGTGTTTATAGCTTCTTTGTGAACTTGTTGGCTGCACAACGAGCTTCTCTGCGACAGTCCAGCCAGAGTACCTGGCAGAGCTCATGGCTATCAGACCCAAGGATAGTGACTGATCCTCCTCCTCCTCCTCCTTCTTCTTGTGTTCCTTTTCTTCACCCCCTTCTCTTTCTCCTTTTTAAATTGCCACTGCGACTCAATGCCTACATGGCAAATGATCAGTCCTGGTGGCCTTTACTTTTTAAAATTTTTTTTGGTAATACAATCCGAAATTGAGGAAGTTAGAGAGAGGATGAAAACATCTGTAGCGCTGTTTCATCGCCCATGAAGCTTCCTCCCTGCAGGTGGAGGGCCGGGAGCTTGAACCCAGGTCCTTGCACATGGTCATGTGTGCACTCTACTGGGAGTGTCACTGCCTGGTTACCTTGCGAGTTTCTTTAAAAGAAAGTTTTTACTGGGAGTCAGGCTGTAGCACAGCGGGTTAAGCGCACGTGGCGCAAAGCTCTAGGACGGCATAAGGTCCTGGTTCGAGCCCCCGGCTCTCCACCTGCAGGGGATTCGCTTCACAGGTGGTGAAGCAGGTCTGCAGGTGTCTGTCTTTCTCTCCCCGTCTTCCCCTCCTCTCTTAATTTCTCTCTGTCCTATCCAACAACAATGACAGCAATAACAACAACAACGATAAACAACAAGGGCAACAAAGGGGAAAATAAATAAATAAATATAAAAAAGTTTTTATTCATTTTTATTTGATAGTGTCAGAGATTGAGAGGGGAGGATAGAAACAGAGTGAGGGAGAGAGACAGAGACACCTGCAGCCCTGCTTCACCACTCGGGAAGCTTTCCCCCTGCAGGGGGGGACCTGGAGCTCGAACCCGGGTCCTTGTGCGTGGTCACAGTCACAGAAGGTGCACCACCACTTGTCCTGCTCTGCTGGTTTCTAAAGGGAATTCTCTCCCCCTTTGTGCTGCCTCAAGCAAACTGCCCTCTGTTTCAGAGTTCACCACCAGACAGACCCTCAGTGGGAAAAAGGTTCCCTTTGCTTCTTCTAGGGTTTCCGGACCCCCAGGTGAGCGGCTGTCTCTGAGCACACAGCCAGGAGGCTTCTAGAATAACCCACACGCACAAAAGCCCGTTGCTTGTGACCTCACAGATAACCCCATTTGATAGTCGGTACCTGTGTACTGGTATGCCTGGCCTGGGAGGTAGTTCTGTGGATCAGGTGTTGGACTCGCAGGTGGGAGGCCCTCGGTTCAATCCCAGACAATCTGAAAAAAATCATCCTTCTAGAATCCTTCCTTCCCAGACCCACTTCCCTTCCTTATCAATTCTACACTGGACCTGGGACCCGGGACCAGCTCACTGCTCTGTCATGGGCTTCCCCAGGTTTATGCCTGACACCTGACACCTGGAAGGAATTTTTGCTGCTGAAGGTCAAAGATCTCTCTCTCTTTCTCTCTCTCTCTCCCCCTCCCTCCTCACTCTCCTCTCTCTCCCCTCCCCCTCTCTCCCCTTCTCCCTCTCCCCCTGTGCCTATATTCAAAACCAAAGCCTAAATAACCCTAAGATCTTAATGTCTTCTTAATGTCTGTTCTTCTCTTCTCTTTCTTTTTTTTTTAGAGATGCATTTATCATTTTTAGGAAAGCAGGGCACTGCTCAGCTCTGGCACACTTAACACTCACGACCCACCCTGGGCCCTTGGCCATGCCTGTCCTGCGCTCAGTACTGGCTGTTTGAATCTTTTCTTCCTTGTGGGGGTGTGGGTTCTCCCCTCCATCTTATGGAGGACACTGCAGTCATCCTTGTGGGGGGGGGTTGCCTCTAGTTTGGGCTCCTCTGAGTGACGTTGCTCTTGTCAGCCCGTGCTGTGAACTCAGTACCTGTGGCCATCATTTTGTGGACGCCCCCACCCATTGGGGGGGTCTGGCTCCTGGTTTCCTTTCTCTGCTGGTAACCAGCCCTCAAGCAGGTGCCTCCAATCTTGGCAAATCCAGACCGCTGCGTTGCCTTTAAAGACAAGACAATACGCTCCCTCCTGATCCTGCTGGCTGGGCATGGGCCTGGGGCTTTTGATTTGCACCCGGGTCCTTACAGGTACCCTGTTCTTGGGGTCCTTGCAGGTACCCTGTTCTTGGTGTTGGGTGGGTCACTGGTTGGCTGAGCAGTAGGCAGCTAATTTGGAGCCTTCT
The DNA here is from genome assembly GCF_950295315.1 of Erinaceus europaeus. Lineage (NCBI taxonomy): Eukaryota > Metazoa > Chordata > Mammalia > Eulipotyphla > Erinaceidae > Erinaceus > Erinaceus europaeus. The sequence goes on from NC_080176.1 coordinate 1,644,443, forward strand.
CTAGCTCCGTTCCCTGGCTTCTCCGTGTCTCATGTGAAGCTATTTACGAATCATAAAAAATACCTTCAGGGGCTGGGCGGTGGTGTGCCCGTCTGAGCACACAGTTACAGTGCACAGGACCAGGGTCCGAGCTCCCACTCCCACCTGCAGGGAAGAGCTTCCTGAGCAGTGAAGCAGGGCTGCAGGTGTCTCTATTTCCTCTTCCTCTTGATATCTCCGTACCCCCTTGATTTCTATCTCTATATAATTGAAATACTAAGTCTTTGGGGGCCAGGCAGTGGTGCGCCTGGGTAAGTGCACATATTACAGTGCTCAGGGACCTGGGTTCAAGCTCCTGGTTCCCATCTGTAGGGAGGAAGCCTCATGAAGCAGGGCTGCAGGTGTCTTCCTCTCTACCTCCATTCCCCTCTCAATTTCTCTCTGTCTCTAATAATGAATGTTGTTTTCGCCGGGCTGGCTTCACGGGCGGGTAACAGATGACCAGAGACTCATGGTTGAGCTGTATGCAGTATCTCTTTATTCATGCAGGACGCAGCACAATCTATACCAAGCTAGACTAAACTAAAACTAAAAACTAAAATAATATACTTGCCACGTAGGGTGTAAACAGGATGTGACGTAGAGAGGGTGGAGAGAAAAGTGACTGGTGAAAATCAGGGTATGACAAGGAGAGGGGGCAGAGCAGGTGAGAATTCTACCACTGAACCACCAATGCCCTGGAGGGAGGGTGGTGCTTTATGTAAATATAAAAGTGATTTATGTAAATAGACCACAGCTTTGAGTGGGATCAAACCAATCCCTATACAGGCAGTGGTTATGTAAATAGAATACAGTGGTTATGTAAATAAAATAAATTGTTAAGCAGAGGGTATTAAACCAATGAAACAGAAGGGGTTTTTAGAAGCATACCAACAAAGAAAAAGATTTAGGGGGGTGGGTGGTGGTGCACCGGTTAAGTGCACGTAGTACTAAGCTCAAGAGTACGTGTTCAAGCCCTGGCTCCCCACCTGCAGTTGGGACACTCACAATGGTGAAGCAGGCCTGCAGGTGTCTGTCTTTCTCTCTGCCTCTCTATCTCTCCTCCCTTCTCAATTTCTCTCTGTCTTATCAAATGACAAAAATAAAATAAAATAAAAAGGCCACCAGAAGTGGTGGATTCATAGTACCAGCACTGAGACCCAGTGACTAGAGGCAAAAAAAAAAAAGATTAAAAAATATCTTTTTTTATATTTTATTTTATTTATTTATTCCCTTTTGTTGCCCTTGTTGTTTTATTGTTGTAGTTATTATTGTTGTTGTCATCGTTGTCGGATAGGACAGAGAGAAATGGAGAGAGGAGGGGAAGACAGAGAGGAGGAGAGAAAGATAGACACCTGCAGACCTGCTTCACCGCCTGTGAAGCGACTCCCCTGCAGGTGGGGAGCCGGGGTTCGAACCGGGATCCTTATGCCGGTCCTTGCGCTTTGCGCCACCTGCGCTTAACCCGCTGCACTACAGCCCGACTCCCTAAAAAATATCTTTAAGGAGACACATTCCCTCGTGCAGTTTTTCGAAACAGTCCTTTGGAAAAACTTACTGATCAACAAGAGAGGGAACCAAGGTGTCACCCTGGCACATGCGGTGCTGCTGACAGGACCCCCGGGCCCTCACGCCTGCAAGTCCTGTGCTCCGGCTGCTGCAAGGAGCTTCCCAGTAGGTGTCTGAGAGCCTCTCTCCCCAGGCTAGGAGAGCAGCCTCACAGAGGCGGGAACAAGTCAGGTGTGGTGAGCTGACAGCACTTGCCCTCATGGTTCAGCTGGGGCTTTCGAGGGAAGCAGAGTCGGATCCCTATGGGGCCTGGAGAGTTGAGACTGAGGGTCTCTTGGCACAGAGCATGAAAGTCCTAGAAGACACATGGACTTTCTGCCTGTCTGCACCTCTACTGGCCCGGACCTGCCCTTGTCCGGCTTCAATTTGTGTCTGAAATGTCGTGTGTGTGTGTGTGTGTGTGTGTGTGTGTGTGTGTGTGTGTGTGTCTGTGTGTGTCTGTGTGTGTCTGTGTGTGTCTGTCTGTCTCCATCTCCCTCATTTCCTTTCATTTTGTTCATCCCCCCTCCACATATGCAAAGTTATCAGGTGGAAAGGATAGAATTATTCCAGACTGCCAACTTTTCAGCTTGTGTTTAGGCTGGTAGATTGGCGACAGAGCACAGGCCTTGCACAGGTGAGGCCCTGGGTTCGATTCCTGGCACCACACATGCCCAAGCAGACCTCTGACTGTCTTAGGATTTTTTCAGGAGGGGCTGGGCGGTGGGGCACCTGGTTCAGTCCCATGGTCCCCACATTTCCTGGGGTGAACTCTCACAAGCGGTGAGGCAGATTGTCCCTCATTCTCTCTCCCTCCCTGCCTACCTCTCCTTTCTCAACTTCTCCCTGATACTATCACACATTAAGAAAAATAAAGTTAAAGGGGCCGGTGGTGGCGCACCTGGTTGAGCGCACATGTTATAATGAGCAAGGACCTGGGTTCGAGCCCTCGGTCCCCACCTGTAGGGGGAAAGCTTTGCTGCAAGAGATGAAACAGGGCTGCAGGTCTCTCTCTCTCTCTCTCTCTCTCTCTTTTTCTCTCGCTGATTTTCTTCTCGATTTCTGGCTATCTATATTCAGTAAAAAATATATTTTTTCCCTTTTGTTGCCCTTGTTTATCGTGTTATTGTTATTGATGTTGTTGTTGGATAGGACAGAGAGAAATGGAGAGAGGAGGGGAAGACAGAGAGGGGGAAAGAAAGACAGACACCTGCAGACCTGCTTCACCGCCTGTGAAGTGAACCACCTGCAGCTGGGGAGCCGGGGGCTCGAACGGAGATCCTTACACCGGTCCTTGCGCTTCGCACCATATGTGCTTAACCCACTGTGCTACCACCTGGCCCCCATAAAGATAAATTTTTAAAAAATCATTAAAAAAAAGTCCACAAAGACTTATTAAAAACAAAAACAAAAAGAAAAAATAGTTTAAAAAGGCAAAAACTAAGAATATTTATTCATTAATGAGAAAGTCACTCTGGCCCTTGTGGGGCTGGGAATTGAATTCAGGACCTGAATGAGGGAAGGTAGTAAGAAGCAGGTAAGGAGGGTGTCTAAGTCTAAGTAGACACTATTTCAATTTAGGTTGAGATTTTAATCTTTATAAATTACAGCTTGGACAGATTTGAAAAAGAACAGTTGCATATTTTAGCACTGCCAAATTTTAGGGTATTTCACTGATTCAGTGAAACAGGAATCCTTCCTAATGTCATTTTAATATCTTCCCAAAGTAGAGAAAAACAAGAGCCATTAACATAAATAAACCAGCAGATAGACACAGAGGTCTGTTTTTCTTTTAAACATTTTTTTTTGCTGTCGGATAGGTAAAAATTTAATTTCACTAGTTGTTGGCATAGTCACTGAAGTAATTCATCCTTTGAATTAGGAACAATAAAAATGGGCTACATTTTCCAATTCTAGTGGTCCGTTGTGAAGATCTCGGAACAACAGAACTCAGGTTAAGAGAGAAGGTAACTATTTTTATTACTCTGGTTTTTTCAATATTTCCATTTCATAAATAAAAGAAAATAGAAACTCCTGACTAGTACTACGCCCTTTTCTCTTTCACCTAATCTCAGTGGAATATAGTTTTATTTACCAGCTCTAAGGTCTGAACGCCAAGTTGATACTGTTGCTTTCAGAACCTAGTAAGACCACCTTTTGTACTATATACAGAAACCATGGCATTTTCTTACAAAAGACGTGTGTTTTTCTGGCATTCCTCTCTCTGTGTCTGTTACTCTCTCATAATTGTTAATATTCACAATAAAGTAAGATTTGAGCCTGTGTTGTCATACATCAAAAAGAGAGACAGACTAAGAGAGAGAAAGTACCTTGGTTCAAACACCACAGTCTCCAAGAGGCTTCTGTTGGCTTCATTTTGTTGTTTTTTCTTTTTTTTATATTTATTTTATTTACTTATTCCCTTTTGTTGCCCTTGTTGTTTTATTGTTGTAGTTACTATTGTTGTTATTGATGTCGTCATTGTTGGATAGGACAGAGAGAAATGGAGAGAGGAGGGGAAGACAGAGAGGGGGAGAGAAAGACAGACACCTGCAGACCTGCTTCACCGCCTGTGAAGCGACTCCCCTGCAGGTGGGAAGCCGGGGTTCGAACCGGGATCCTTATGCCGGTCCTTGTGCATTGCGCCACCTGCGCTTAGCCCACTGCGCTACAGCCCGACTCCCTGTTTTTTCTTTTTTTAAAAAAGATTTTTCTTTATTATCTTTCCATATTTATTGGCTAGAGAGAGCCAGAAATTGAGAGGCAAGGAGGTGATAGAGATACAGAGAGAGACCTGCAGCACTGCTTCATCACTCGTGAAGCTTTCCCCGTGCAGGTGGGGACCAGGGGCTCGAACCTGGTCCTTGAGCACTGTAATGTGAGCACTTAACCAGGTGTGCCAACACCAGCCCCTGTTTTTTCTTTTTCCTGTTAGTCCCTATAGGTCTGAGAACCTAGTCAGCCTTTCTTCTGGGAGCCTCCTGGGGTGTCCTTTATATTTCTGTGGGGGGGGGGGATTCTGAGAGGCTGGGTATCTGAGCATGTTGGGGGAAAGGAAGTTGTATTCCAGATAGATTGCTAATCAATTTATGGCCAGGAGCTTTCAACAGTATTTCCCAGTAGCTGCATTCAGCCATCTGTGACTACTTTAAATAAATAGCCCCGGTAATCTAATTAGGTCTCCTTTCTCTTATTTAATCCAGTTTGGAATTTCAACTAACATAACTTTCATCAAAACCTGTTTCATACTTTCATAATAAAACAAAGTATAACTAGACAAATTTGATTACTAAGTCTAATGAAACATTTTCAAATAGCTTTCTTAAATGTAATGTAACAACTATTACATTTTCCTCATTTTTATTAGTCATTTAATAACGGTTTATAAGAGTATAAGAATACAGAAGTATGGGAGTCAGGCGGTAGCACAGTGGGTTAAGCACACGGGGCACAAAGCGCAAGGACCGGCGTAAGGATCCCAGTTCGAGCCTCCGGCTCCCCACCTGCAGGGGAGTCGCTTCACAGGCGGTGAAGCAGGTCTGCAGGTGTCTGTCTTTCTCTCCCCCTCTGTCTTCCCCTCCTCTCTCCATTTCTCTCTGTCCTATCTAACAACAACGACATCAACAACAACAATAACTACAACAATAAAATAACAAGGGTGACAAAAGGGAATAAGTAAATATTAAAAAAAGAAAAAAATACAGAAGTATGCTTCCATATTTTATCCACCACCAAAGTCCAATTTCTCTCCTTACCACTAGACAACCTAACCCTTTTCACAGCCTTAGACACAGCGTGGTGTCTCCCCCGCCCCCCGCATTTACAAGGTCCACCGTAACATTTCACAAGTGAGTAAAACATCATAACTGTCCTTCACCTCCGTACTTTACTAAGTATAATCACCTCCAGGACACAGTATCATCCACTGAGTGGAGGTCCCACTACATGTTTATCTTAGTGTTTCTTGTCAACATTGTGTCTTGTTTACTGGAGCATTTTTGAATTTTCTCCCAAGGTGGTAGCTTTACTTTTCAGGATGAAAAAAAACAACTTCCTGGGAGCCGAGACTTGTTTTTATTAGCGGGATTATAAAAAGTAGCATTAAGTGAGGGATTGAGATCACCACACCCCGTCAGGCTAGTGGCTAAACAAGCACACTTGTAAGTAAAGAGGCAGAGCAGGGGGGGCCAGGCAATGGCTCACCTGGTTAAGTGCTCACGTTATAGTGCTCAAGGAGCCAGGTTCAAGCCCCTGTTCCTCACCTGCTGGGGGAAGCTTCCTGAGTGGTGAAGCAGGGCTGCAAGCATCTCTTCTCTCTCTCTCTCTCTCTCTCTCTCTCCTCTCTCTCAAATTCTCTGTCTCTGTCCAATTCTTCTTCTAGCGTTTGCCCTTCTTCCATAGCCAGTCAACAGCGTCAGGTTGAGCCTGATGTAAAGTTTCGAGACCTCCTTTGAATCTGGAGAGGTGGCAGTCGTTGACTATGTGGGTTATTGCTGTTGTTGATGTCATTCGTTGTTGGATAGGACAGAGAAATGGAGAGAGGAGGGGAAGACAGAGAGGGGAAGAGAAAGACACCTGCAGACCTGCTTCACCACCTGTGAAGCGACTCCCCTGCAGGTGGGGAGCCGGGGGCTGGAACCGGGATCCTTACGCTGGTCCTTGTGCTTCGCTTCACGTGCGATTAACCCGCTGCACTACCACACGACCCCCGGGGAGCTCTTCCTAATTGCCCTGCTAGTGTGAAGTCAGAAATGAGGAGGCGAGAAAGTTCACATTCAAATGTGATCTTAGTAGAGAGGTTCAGGCAGTTTTTCTATGTTTGCCAAAGCCAGAATGGGTCCTGACTTTGCCAGCAACACAGGAGAAGTGGCCACCCTTCTGCTGGCTGGTCCCCGTCATCTAGTGGTATCTTGGTTTAAGAGCAAAGTGTCTTACTGACGCCTACCTAGCCTTCCGCCGGAGTGAGTACGCTCTATGTCTGGGTAGAGGTGTTCCCTGTGTTTCATAGTGCATACTAGAATCAGTGTACATCGAAACAGAACAGTTACTAGTCATTGACGATATTCTGTTTTTTTAAAATTTTATGAGTGACTTCATATTGATTTACAAAATTATGACAGGGGCATAATCCCACACCGTTCCCACCACCAGAGTTCTGGATTCCCCACTGCCTCCATTGGAAGCTCAGCAGTTCTCCCAAGGCTGCAGACACAGTTTAATAATTATTCCTACAACTCTGTCTATATTTAGATATATTTGCCCATTTTTTTTTCTTCCCTCCAGGGTGATTGCTGGGCTCAGTGCCTGCACCATGAATCCACCACTCCTGGAGGCCATTTTTCCCCCCTTTTTGTTGCCCTTGTTGTTGTAGCCTCGTTGTGGTTATTATTATTGTCATTGTTGATGTTGTTTGTTGTTGGCTAGGACAGAGAGAAATGGAGAGAGGAGGGGAAGACAGAGAGGGGGAGAGAAAGACACCTGCAGACCTGCTTCACCGCCTGTGAAGCGACTCCCCTGCAGGTGGGGAGCCTCTTGTCATCCTTCTTGGATCTGCATGCTCTCCACCCACCCCAGAGTCTTTTACTTTGGTGCGATACACCAACTCCAGTTCAATGACCTTGGGTTCATACTCCCGGAGGGATAAAGAATAAGAAAGCTTAAGCGCACATAGCGCAAAGTGCAAGGACCAGTGTAAGGATCCCGGTTCGAGCCCCCAGCTCCCCGGACCCTCAGTCTGGGGTTTCAACTCACCTATTTCAACTATTTCTTGTCCATTCAACTGGGTAGGATTAGCTCCATCGTTGAAGACTCAGAGAAGCCATTTGGAAATCTTTTTTAAACTTTTATCTATTTTATTTGATAGAACAAAGAGAAATTAAGAGGGAGGGGGAGACAGAGAGACTCCTGCATCTCTGCTTCACCATTCGTGAAGCTTCTCCTGCAGGTGATGACTGGAGGCTTGAACCAGGGTCCTCGTGCATAACAATACATGTACTTAACTGGCTGTGCCACCAGCCGGCCCCAAGAAACCATTAGGTATCAGACAGGTCTCACTGAGAAACAGCTTTCTTTATTGTCTGTCATTTTATCCTGGGGAATTCCTAACTTTCAATTATTATTGCTGGAATTTCTTGACCAAGGTCTCATTCAGTTGTTTGCTTAGGATCTGTGGTCTGACAGAACCTCCCCCCCACAACACACACACTCTCTCTCTCTTTCTCCCCCCCTCCCCCCCTTCCCTCTCTTCCTCCCCCCCATACCTCTCTCTCCAGGACCCCCATGATGGGCGGGGGCAAGGCCTGCTCTCATCATCATTCCTGCTGGCATATTTCTGAATTTCTTTCCTAGCTAGGTGCACCTCCTGAGGGTTCCCAGGTTGTGTGGTGTCATCAGGTGTGATATCGTGCCACTTGCAAACACGGCTACTGCAGTGTCTTCCCTTCCCGTTTGGATTCTTTCACTATCTCTTTCTTGCCTGGTTGTGCTCAAGAGCTTCAGGATATAGGTATAACAGTCTGAAGAGTGGGCACCCCGCAACCTTTCTCTTCCCCTCTGAGTCTGATGCTGGCGGTGGGTTGACCATACATGACCTTCACTGTGTTAAGATTCATCTATTCCCTTTCTTAAGGGTGTTTGGATCTAGATGGATCCGAAATATTGCCAAGTGCCTTTTCAGCCTCTGTCGATAGAGCTACGCAGTTTTCCTTTTTTTTGTTGATACGGTGGATTATATTGATTGATCTGCAGCTGCAGAACCACCCTGCAGCCCTGGGACCCATCCCGCTTGGCCTTGGTGGCTAATTCTCTTTGCACGTGGTGGGATTCAGTGTGCCAAGATGTCTTTATTGCAGCTCTTTGTGTCAGTGTCTCAGGGTTTCGGTAGCTAGATTTCTTTGTGGTAGAGTTCTTTCCTGCTTTGGGGATCAGAGTGATACTAGCTTTGCAAAAGGTGTGAGGGAATATTCCCTTCAGTGTCATGGGAGAGTCTGAGGAGGCCAGGCGTTAGTGCTTCTCTGGACGCCTCACAGAATTTATGAGTGTAGCCACTGCACCTGGGCTGTTACTCTTATATCTTAGTTTATTTCTTTTAATCTTTCTGTCCAGCTACATATTAACTGAGCTGCCCTGCTGCACACAGATCCTACTGGGAGGATAGAGAGCAAAGCAGCGTTTGAGGAGAAGTTTCCTCTGTGAGTTTTGGAAGTCTACAAAGACAGTTGTGTAGACTTCAAATTTAGGGTTTTTTTTTTCTCTCCATTTAAAATTTAGATTGGCTTTCATGCCCCCCTGTGTTAATCTGTCCTGAGCACACTCTTAATTTGCACAAAGCCCAGAGATCTTATTCACTTTACATCCTATCACACCAGTGAAAGCAAAGGAGTCATTACACCAGCAGGTGAGTGGTAGGTGAGGGGAGACTCCAGGTGTATGAGTGGGCCTGGCCGAACACAGCTCAGGTCACGGGCAGCAGGCCACTGGGCCTTTTGGCTGGGCTGGTCCGGCCTCCCAGATGCAGTCAGACAAGGCTGCCGTCTGTGAGCTATAACCAAGCACCCAAGTCTCAGATTTCCATCCCAGGGGCCAGTGAGCTCTGGGGTGAGTCAGGTCTTGCCATTTCCGTCCATATACTCTTTTTCCTCTGACCAAAGTCCCAGCTGCTGCTTCCTCAGTTCAACTGACCAGGATTTTTCTTGGGGGGGCTGAAGGGGGGTAGAGGAAGGGGTGGGCAACATGGTGGAGGGCATTCATGCCAGTTCCTTTCTCAAGATTTGTAACTTGTAACTTCACTCACACATATTCACAAAGACATTTTCAAAATGGAGTCGCTTATGCTCTACAGAGAGTGGTAGGATGAGAGAAGCATCTGTAGCAGAAATGTCGGGCAAGCTTCCTAATGATGATAGAAGGAAGGAAAGAGAACCTTAAAATTGCTCCATGTTTCCATGGCATATCGAGTTCTCTATGTTCATGATCTGACTACTGGCTTTCATGGGTCCATGAAAACAGTCCTTGCCACACATTCTCTCACAAGGAAGCTGAAGTTGAGCGATCTCTTTACACCTGTGTGCAAAGGGTTGAGATCCAGCGACCAGTTCCCCTGGCTCCAAATCCCTTGTTTCTGCATGCTTGCTGACTCACTGCCATGTGACCAACACAGAGTTCACCACAAAGTGGACAGGTGCGTGAGTGCCACTGGACCATCACCCAAAGCAGGCTAGCGGCCCTGTCCCGCACTCCCAGGGAGGCCCTGGTGTCCCCGGAGGTAGTACCTCCCTGTCCCCTGCCCGGGGCCCACGTCCTTTGCACTCAGATGTGTTGTGAATGTTGCCTGGAGCTTTCCCGGCACATGCATGCAGGGTGAGTCAAACAGTAGCCACACGTTCTGCTTAAGGCATCCCCCCCGCCAGCAGCCCCCACATACAGGATCTGCTCCAAGACTGGACTCTGCAGCCCCAAGCCTTCCCACAGGACACTTCTTGCTGTGGGAGGTGTCTACCCCCCTCTAGGAGTGAAGAGACAGGATTCAGGGGGCAGAGGAGCCTGGTATGAGCAGCCCAGCTGCCTGGTGGACGTCTCCTGGCCTCACAGGCCACCCACTCCACAGCTGGGCGAGAAGAATTTACCCCTGCGCTTGAAGAACAAGGTTTCTGAGGAGGAGGAGAAGGCTGCTCTTCTTTCCCAGTGTCCCACCTTCCTTTATGTCAGGGTGAGGAGGGAGAGGAGATTGCTCTGGAAGCGAGGCAGTCTTAAGATGTTGTGGATTTAAACATTTTGGCACCGGATTAGACTCTGAAAGTTTTAATTTTTTTTTAATATTAAAAAGACCATAGTTACTTTCAACTCCCAGAGAAGCAATGAGTAAACAAATAAAAAATTCATTAGAGACAGGCTGCTTGCAAGCCCTGAGATGAAAGGGTAATGTCAGAACTCAGGCTTTCAGAACCCAGTGGGTCGTTAGCTCAGCGGGCGGCCAGAGGAGGAGGAAAGCAGCTTGGGAAGGAAGGAAGGGAGGGAGGGAGGGAGGGAGGGAGGGGTGGTGGTCCTAGCCTGCATCTCTTCAGGGCTCCCAGGCGGGAAGGATGCTTACACTCCATGGCTCTGGTCATGGTAATATTGAGAAATGAAACTGTAACTGTGCTTTTGGGGCTTCCTCGGGGCGTTTCTTCCCCCAAAGTTGCTAACTAATGACATGCCATTGAGCGCTGGGGAGAAAAATTTGGAGGACTGCCCAGAGGCTGGTCTTTACTAAACCATCACGCCCTGGGGCTGGAGCTCAATGCCATTAGGAGTGACATCCCCACCAGGATATAATAATAATGATGATAATAATAATGGGAATAATAATATTTTGGCAAAGCCACAGAGCCAGGCTACAGGGCAAGGGCATCTCTGGGCTCAAGTGATGAAGGACGGATGCCTCTGTGAGGATGCTTATCCCAACTGACCAATCAGATAGCCCGATCCCTTTTGGGCACAGTGATTGGTCCCAGGAGGACCAATCAGAATACTTTCCTTGACACTGGGCAGTCTACATGCTGTGGTCCTGAGGAGGGAGGAGCCAGGTGCCCCAGAGCATGGGGGTGCCAACTTAAAGGGTGAACACATTAAACATGAAGTCAGGCCAGACCAGTACACACTGATAGCGCTGGTAAGATTGCCAGATCAACTTCATTAGTTCATTAATTAATTGCCACCAGGGATGGTTGCTGGGGCTTGGTGCTAGCACGACAAATCCACCACAGATTTTTATTTTTTAATTAGATAAGGCAGAAGTTGAAAGGGGAAGGGAGACAGAGAAGGAGAGAAAGACACCTGCAGACCTACTTCACCGCTCATGAAGTGGCCCCACTGTAGATGGGGAGGTCCTTGCACTTGATAATACATGCTCTCAACAGCTGTGCCATCACTGCTGCCCCCCTTAATTTTATTTATTTTTAAAAATAGGTTTTAAACACTCTTAATTTTTTTTTCTTTTTGAGAAGGAGAGAGAGACTAAGACCAGCCCATGTGTTTCTCAGCCCTACCATTTGGTCATGCTGGGGGCCGAGCCTGAGTCCTCAAGACTGAGTCCATTTAAACTGGGGCTCTGACTCAGCCACTGAATCTTTTTTTTATTTTGAATTGTTTTATTTCTTTTTAAAAAAAATATTTCTTTATTTTCCCTTTTGTTGCCCTTGTTGTATTGTTATAGTTATTATTGTTGTTGTTGTTGATGTCATTGTTGTTGGATAGGACAGAGAGAAATGGAGAGAGGAGGGGAAGACAGAGAGGGGGAGAGAAAGACAGACACCCGCAGACCTGCTTCACCGCCTGTGGAGCGACTCCCCTGCAGGTGGGGAGCCTCTGTCATCCTTCTTGGATCTGCATTCTCTCCACCCACCCCAGATCTTTTACTTTGGTGCGATACGCCAACTCCAGTTCAGGTTCGACTTGTGTTTTCTGATCTTCTTTTTCAACTTCTGCGGCTGAATCTTTACTTACCTCACAGACTGCATGTGGACTAAAAGGTCAGCCATGGAAGGCACACGGGCAGGTGAGCTGGCTCACCCAGGGGGCAGCCTGCCTTGTCATGTGCTATGCCCGGGTTTACTTCCCCTGCCCTGCCCACCACACACCACTAATTGGAACCCTACAGCACTGGGGGGGGGGATTCCTATCCCTCTCTCCATACATGTATGAGGTCTCTCCCCAGCCACCTCTCCCTCTTTCTCTCTCTCTCTCTCTCTGCTCTACCATTTTTTTTTTCTGCCAGGGCTTAGCTGAACTCTGTGTCTGCACCATTCCACTGTTGCCGGGACCCCCTTCCATGTGCTCCCTTGAAGTGTTTGGACCTCACCCCCAACCCCCCAACTTTTGAGTTCTCTTGGGGATCAGAAAATGCATTTTTTTTAATTTATTATTTTTTAAAATTTATTTTTCCTTTTGTTGCCCTTGTTGTTTTTCGTTATTGTTGTAGTTATTATTGTTATTGATGTCGTCATTGTTAGATAGGACAGAGAGAAATGGAGAGAGGAGGGAAGACAGAGAGGGGGAGAGAAAGACAGACACCTGCAGACCTGCTTCACCGCTTGTGAAGCGACTCCCCTGCAGGTGGGGAGCCGAGGGCTCGAACCGGGATCCTTACGCCGATCCTTGAGCTTTGTGCCACCTGCGCTTAACCAGCTGTGCTACCACCGGCCTCCCGAAACTGCATTTTTTAACCACTTTGTTGCGCTCATAAAGCCACCCACATGGCCTTTGCAGTCCCGCAGACGTGGGTTGGGGGCTGACTGCCTGGCCAGTGGCTTCCTCTTCCTGAGCCCCAGTCTCCCCACACTCAGGCGAGGTGGAGAACAGCAGGGCAGGGCAGGGCACTCTGAGCTGGAGGGCTCACCGGAACCCTGGAGGTGGAGTTCAGGCAGGACTGTCCTACACAAGCCGCCCTGGGCGCTCCGGTGAGTCTGGAGTCCCAAACCAAGAGCAGAGAGCCCACGGGTGCAGGTCCGGGTCCGGGGCGCCCACCCAGACCGGCTGCCCTCTCGCTCCCCCGCAGCCTTGAGGAGCCAAGAGCTACGGGAGCTCACGGAGGGGCCTGGGGGGCAGACGGCAGACAGACAAGGCCGTGCACACATGATGATTCTGAATGGCCCAGCTCCGGGTCCTGCCCGCCTCTCCCGGGGTCACTGCTCCCCAGAGGGGACTTAGCTGCGGACCAGGGCAGCAAGGTGCTGACAGCCAGCTGCTTGGTGTACCCTCCGCCCGCTGGCTCCCAGGCAGCCCCGACTGCCAAGCCTCCTGCACAGCCCTGGGAGGGGCGAGAGCCACTCACTGTCCTTCCAGGCCTGTGTGTCACAAGGCTGAGCTCTGTGACAGGCCTGCTTCAGCCCTCTAGAGAGCCGGGCGGTGGCACACCTGATCAAGCACACATGTTGCCATGCACAGGGCTTGGGGTCAAGGCCCCCTCCCACCCACAGTGGGGGAAGCTTCATAAATGGTGACTGAAGCAGGTCTGCAGATGACTCTCCGTCTCTCTCCTTCTCTGTCTCCCCCTCCCCTCTCGGTTTCTGTCTGTCCTAACAAAGGGGGAGAAAGAGAAAAAAGTCTGCCGAGAGTGCTGGATATGGCCACTGGCACCAATCCCCAGCAACACACACAGTGGCAATAAACATGAAAAACGGGGAAGCGATGTCCTGGGAGGGTGGCGGTGGTGGGCAAGACGCCAGTGCCAGTGGCTTTTCCTTGATGGGAACATTTCAGCTCCTGGGAGTGTGGGGGCAGCTTCCTGCCAGCCCCTGCTTTCTGTGGGGCAGAGGGGGAGGCTAGCAGTCGGGGGAGGGGGGATTGCAGTCTGAGTGTGCAGTCATTGTCTTAGGGAAATCATGGTTTACAAGATGACCTAGACTTTCTCATCTCTGTGCTAGGTGTCTGTCTGCACACCACCAACTTAAGCCTTCTACGCCAGGTACGCGGGGCCCCCACTGTCTCCTCGGCCCCCTCCCTTTCCCCAACCCCACCCCCCAAGTCCTTTACTTGGCTGCACCAGGCCACCTTCTGCCCAGACTCAACCCATGTCCTTTCTCCCTTTCTCTCTGTTGTTGTTGTTGTTATAGTTATTATTGTTGCCACTGTTGGATAGGATAGAGAGAAATGGAGAGAGGAGGGGGAGGACAGAGAGGGGAAGAGAAAGACACTTGCAGACCTGCTTCACTGCTTATGAAGCAACCTCCCTGGCAGGTGGGGAGCCGGGGGCTCGAACCGGGATCCTTATGCCTGTGCTTGCGCTTGGTGCCATGTGCACTTAACCTGCTGCACTACCGCCGGATCCCCACTTTCTCCCCTTCTGTCCTTACTCCACTGCTCTACCCAGAAGTGAGACTGACCATCTCACACAAGTCCTGCTCTTCCTGGCGGACTCACTTGACCTGCTTCCCTGTCCTGCTCAGCTCTGGCTTATGGTTGAGTGAGGCTTTGAACCCGGGGCCTCTGGGGCCTCAGATATAAAAGTCAACTGCTCCACGGGTGGCCTCGTCCTCCCCATGTGGGGTGCTTTGCTAGGGAACCTGGAAACCAGGCAGCAGTAGGAGTGTCAGGGTGAGAGACACTCTGAGGGGATGAGGAAGCTGGGAGTGGGGCCCCTGCACTCTGAGCTCTGAGCGGCCACCCACCTCGCAGCACCGTCCAGGGCACTGGCTGGACCAGCTCACTCAGTAGACGAGCCCGGGGGAGCTTGCTGTGTCCCCCTGCCTCACCCTGACTGAGGGGCAGAGAGGCTGCCCTGCCCTGCTGGTCACTTGCGTGTTTGGGGCATGTACCTGGCAGCTGTGTTGTCCCCAGAGCTGAGAGCCTGCCGGGGCCTTCATAGCATGAGGACAGACGGACACCACAGCAGGCATCGACTATGGGGGTGTCTGCCTTCTCTCTGCATTCCAAGCCCCGGGGGAGCCCCCTCCTGTTATTCAAATAGCCGACATTGTCCTTTGCAACATAGGGTGTGATTCCTGGCCCCGAGTGGAAGCCAGTAACTTTTCTAGGTGCTTACAATCTTATTTTTTTCTTTTCTTTTCTTTTTATTATTAATTGGATAGAGCCAGTTAGAAATTGAGAGGGAAGGGGGAGACAGAGAGGGAGAGAGACAGAGAGACACCTGCAGCCCTGCTTCACCACTTGTGAAGCTTCCCCCCTGCAGGTGGGGACCGGGGCCTTGAACCTGGGTCCTTGTGCACTGTAATGTGAGCACTTAACCAGGTGCGCCACCACCCGGTCCCACAATCTTATTTTTTAATTTCTTTTTTTTTTTTTTTTAAAAAAAAGATTTTATTTATTAATGAGAAAGATAGGAGGAGAGAGAAAGAACCAGACGTCACTCTGGCACATGTGCTGCTGGGGATCGAACTCAGGACCTCATGCCTGAGAGTCCAAAGCTTTATCACTGTGCCACCTCCCAGACCACATTTTTTTATTTCTTATTGTCACCAGGGTTATCACTGGGGCTCAGGGCCTGCAGGACGAATCCACGACTCCTGGTGGCCATCTCTCTCCCTCCCTCCCTCCCCCTCCTCCTTTTTGCCCCCCACCTTTTCCACAGAGACAGCGGGGGGATGCTTCAGTGCTCCTGAAGCTTCCCCCTGCAGGTGGGGACGGGGGCTTGAACCCAGGGCCAGGCACAGGTTGGAGTATCTGTTGTCTTTACATCAGCCTGGAGGAGTCCCTCTATTTTGTTTTCAAGAGGCAGCTGAAGGGTAGCAAGGAAAGGGGGTGACTCCAGTGGTAAACCAACCTGCCCCTGTGAGCTGGGGCCCCTGAGTGAGGCCCGCAGCCCTGGTGGAAGGGAGGCCAGGGAGGCTCCGATTCTCTCCCCTCTTACAGGAAATGAATGGAGGAGAAGCAGAGGGAGGAAGGCGAGGTGTGGTGCACTGGCCTGTCCGTGATCCGGCCGTGGCTCCTCTTCTGCACAAGCCCTTAAGCTATTCCGTAGGAATGTGGCAACGAGCATGGGCAGTTTTAGGGCAGTTTAAGGGGTTTGTCTCTCTCTCTCTCTCTCTCTTCCTCCCTCTCTCTCATTAGGGTGTGAATGGGGATGGGGAGAGATAGGTCAAAGGGGGTGGTAGAAAAAATAATGGATGGTCTAGTCACCAGTTTAGGAAAACAAAAGAGGAAAGGGAAGAGGCCGTCTCCATGTCTCCAGCCGCTGGGCTGAAGGCTGTCTGGCTGAGCGGGGTGTGTGTGTGTGTGTGTGTGTGTGTGTGTGTGTGTGTGTGTGTGTGTGTGTGTGTGTGTGTGTGTGTGTGTGATGGATTTCCTGGACGCCCAGCAGCCTCTGTGTTTGGGGGAGATAAAGGCCAGCTGAGATCAGCACCCCTGGCCTGACGCTCAGCTCCGACACCTTCCCTGCGCAGCTGCGGGATGTGTGGCTTAACAGATGTGCCCGTTCATGACTGCTGTGCTCCCTCTCCACCCAGCTCCCCAGCCAGCTTGACTCTGCTGCCTGGGAGACCCCTTCCCTCCTTCTTTCTAGAACCTCCCCTGACTCTCTGCAGCCTCACTGCAGGCACAGGGTTGTGCCTGTCTCTCCCTTGAACTGGGAGGCCAGAGTCACAGGGTGCATCCTGGGGTTTGCGAGGGGCGGGCGGTCTGCACCCCAGAGGTCGGGCGCCACTTGGGGAAGCAGCCCCTGTGCTCAGGATGTAGGTGGGGACAGGACTTGAGCCTGTGCTCTGCACTGAGTAATGCAGATCTGTTCCTGTGTCTTGTCTGCCGCGGAGAAGCTTTTCCTGTTTAATTAGAATATTGTTTTAAGAAGAAAAAAAATCCAGGATTGAAACCGACCTCCCCTGGCGCTGCCCACGGACAGGGAGGGCCGGCTGGCATCTGTGCAGGGCCTTCGCTGGCTGCCCCCCCCCCCCAGCCTGTGGAGGGGCCGGGTGGGGACAGGCACTGGGGACAAGCACCCTGAGCTAGGAGGCACCCTCACCTCTCCCAGCCGCCTGTGTGTTCTGAGGAGAGTTCTAGAAGCCTATAGGCATAGCACCACTGATCCCACCCTCACCTCCTCCATCACTGCCACCTCCATCACCACCCCCACCCCTCCATCACCCCCACCCTCTCCATCACCCTCACCACCTCCATCACCCTCACCACCTCCATCACCCTCACCTCCTCCATCACCCTCACCCCCTCCATCACCCTCACCCCCTCCATCACCCTCACCCCCTCCATCATCCTCACCCCCTCCATCACCCCCACCCTCTCCATCAACCTCACCCCCTCCATCACCCTCACCCCCTCCATCACCCTCAACCCCTCCATCACTCCCACCCCCTCCATCACTCTCAATAGTCCTCTATCACCCTCACCCCCTCCATCACCCTTACCCCCTCCTCCATCACCGATCAACATCAAGGCAGAGTTTGAGGGTTCAAACATTAGGGTGAGATGGATCCTCCCACAGGAACCTGCTCCCACAATGCCCACCTCCCATTGTGTTCACGCCCAGAGGGCAAAGGCAAGAGCAGTGGTTAGAACCTGCACCGGCCTCTGTATAAAGACACTGCGGACGGAGCAGGGGCCGTGACATCACCTGACACATCCAGTCACGACACTGACTAGCTGCGTCCTGCAACAAGCACACGGGGTCAGACCTGGTCCTGGGCGGGGGAGGAGGCACGGTGGCTGCAGTGGCCGAGCCGCCAACGTCCCAGGTTTAAGCCTGGCTGCACCATGAGTCAGAGCTGAGCCTTGCGCTGGGAAAACTAGAACCACCAAGGCAAACGTCTCATTCCTCTCCCTGCGTGCACTCTGCCACGAAGCTCCCTTTGTGCCTCAGTTTCCACACCTACGAACCGAAATAGCTCAGGGTGTGTGGAGCTGACTCCACCGCTTTCAACCGCCCTCGTCACCAGATTCAGGGGTGGAGGGGACGCTGCCCTCTGGCACTGTGGGTGAGGAGATAATTTTTTAAAATTTTATTATTGTATAGATAGAGAAATTGAGAGGGGGAGGGAGAGACAGACCTGCGGGTGGGGACCAGGGGCTTGAACCCAGCTCCTTGTGCCCTGTCATGTGTGTGTTTAACCAGGTGTGCAGACAGCAAGGGAGCCAGGTCAGGACCCCAGTTCAGCCTCCCCCAGGATGTTGCCAGGCTGTGGGTGTATAATAGGCTGGGCTTTAGGGGAAGCAGGCAGGCCGTGCACCAGCTGCAGCCAGTAAACAGTCGTGTGGAGCCAGGAGGCCCCGAGCCTGCAGGCCCCTCCATCACCCTCCGCGCAAACCCTGGCACACTGGGGTCTCCCCCCCCCTCCTCTTTTTCATCCTAGACTCCTCCAAAAGGTACATTCCTAACTTGGCCATCTGTCACTGTCATCCAGATGCAGTTTGTAAAAGCGTCAGTCTCTAGTTGGTAGGAGCAGGAGCAGAGACAGACCTGGGTTGCACTGAGGCCCAGGCACACACGCCCCTGTGGCTGCGGCCTAGCTGGTCTCCCAGCCAGGGAAAGCTGAGCCGGCTTCTGCTTCTCCTAGGAACTGACAGGCTTCCAGCAAGAGGAGGCCTTGGAAGGGGAGCTCCCTCCCGCCTCGCCTCCCACAGCCGGCTCACCTGCAGGCACGAGGCGCCAGAGAACCCTCCAGGGCAACTTGCAGGAGCAACACACTGACTCCCAGGTACCTTTTCAGACTAAGCTTTTATTAATTTTTTTTGATATTACAAACCAGTTTTCTTTATTCACAAACCACTGTAAGTGATATAAACACTATTTTCTAAAGACAGATAAACACATTTTTCTGGGCTTGCAGACTGCATGATGTGTGTGTTAAGAAGTCACTATATGTCACACATACTAATCTTTTTTTTCCCATAATTCATAATAGTACTAGTTATTTAGATAAATGAAAACATTCCAAAGAAATACCATTTTTTAAAAAATCCAAAATGTGTTGTTTACATCTGACATAACATTTGAAAATGACTTGTTGGCATCTTGGAGGGCACTCCTCACGGAAGAGTCTGCAACGTCAGTTGGTACCCCCCACCCTAAAGGGTTTTTCGTAAAACTACACACAGTCATGGGGGGAAAGTACAGCTCATCAGATGAAAATCAAAACAGCAAATTAAGTTTACTTGAACCAACACAGTAAGAACGTTCTGCCTGCGATTCCAAATATTCTCACCAAAGTCCAGATCTTGAGAACCAAGGCCAGAGGAACCAGAGGAAGACTGCTGCTGCCTCCCTCTTCCCAGGCAGGGAGGGAGGGGAGCTCTCAGCCACCCAGGCCATTTCCCTTCCTCCCACCCCCCACAGTCCCGCTGCTACTCATCCCCTGCCACCCTCTCCTTCCTCTCCTCTGGAGATTAACAAGGCCTGTCTTCAGCATCAAAGCTCCAGAGACTGGATCGTTTTTTTTCAAATCTGGTGAAACTTTATTGATGTTTTTTTTGTTGTTGTTTTTAAATATCCAACCGGTCTTACTGCATGCACAAAGGATGACAAGAGGGAAATAGCTGCATCACAAACACTTTTTTTTTAAGTTTTGTCTTTTTGTCTTTTTTTTTTTTTTTTGTCTGAAAGCAGAGTTGTTACAGCGGGTGAGTTATAACTTACTGGAGTGCGGCCCGGGTGGCCAGGGGTGGGAGGTTCACAATGGCAGCAGAACTACTTGGTGGGTGGGGGGTAGGGGTGTGGGGAGAGGGACAGCTTGCTGCTGTTTATTTAAATACAAAAACAGGAAGACCCATGACAGATACCCCAAATCAGGTTAACTTGTAAACAGGACAACGTGGAAAAAGTTCAAACAGAAGAAATACAGACAAGTTGCAATTTTCCAGCTAATGCGACTTGACTTACTGGAGAGGGGGCTGGGGCCACTGATGATTAGTTTTATTCATTTATTTTTTTGCTGCTTTCTGACCAGTTTCCTGGGCCCTTGGAGACAGAATGAAAGAGACGGATAGAAGCCCGGGGAGAGTGGAGGGCAGTTCTCACCAACTGAAAAATTGCATCTTGCTTACAAAATACCATCATGTGTCCCAAGTATCAGGCTGAGGAGAACACTGTGGTCATCTCTAAGCCAACGCCCGTGACACTTGGAAAACGCCTCTGGAAACCGAACATGATTATCGTGCAATGCCACAGAAATGGTGACGTCTGTCTCTCTTCTACCAGTTCTACTAGGCTACCACTGAAGCTTCCTAGACTGTTTCTAGAACTGAACAGACTCCACTGCACAGATGTATATATATTTTTTAAAACTGTTACAAAGAATTTAAATTTTTCTTTTTTTTTGGAAAAAAAGAAAAAATAGAAACAGTGTTTTTTTTTTTTTTTAATCACCTTTTTATTAACGTTATTTTTTTCCCTCCCGGAATATAAAAGTCAGCAATGATACCAGTCGTTTATTCTACCGGAAGAAATATAAAAAAGAGTGCAGTCGGTGGGTGGGCTGCACGGGGGCCGCCAGGAAGGCTCCAGCATGTGCACTGGGCAGCCGAGAGCCGCTGGTCTGGTCACAGTCTGCCAGCCAGTCCCTCCCACCCTTTACTTGCACAAACTAAAGTCAATCAGGTGCGGTGTGGAAACAAAAAGATGACTACAGCCCATCCCTCTCTGCCCCCCCCCCCCCACAGCGGGTGACCCCAGTGGCCTTGAATCCCCAGAGTCTAGAGGTTGCACTCCGCCCGAATGGCCGAGGCCCGTCCCCATGATCCTAAAGTGACCACACAAGCTCCTACCACCAGAACCTCCAGAAATCAAAGACCCACAATCGTCAAAGACACAGAACAAAATAGCTGAGGTATAAGATAAAAATGTGAATTTTTTTCCCTCTGTTTATTTTATTTGAGTTGCTAAAAGGATGTATTGCAATACCCAGGCCTCAGAAAGCTCCTCTCTCCCCACACTGGAAGGTTTTTTTTTTTTTTAATGGTTGGATTCTTTTTTTTTGTTTGTTTTTTGTTGTTTAGTATGGAGCGAAACGGTTGTATCCCCCTCGATATATACTAGCCTGCAATGAAGAAAGAACGAGACCCACATCATCAGCGTGGCTCCTAGTCTTGCCATCAGTCAAGGGTGCAAAAGCGTTCTGAAACAAAGCAATTCAGGGTGCGTGTTTACGTTTCCCTTTTGCAACACGTGCGCCAGCAAATATATATAATAATAATAATGTGAAAAGTTGACACTCGAAAACAAACGCATGGCAGTGCCCCTACCCATCCCTGATGGGGCCAGTCCTGCCCTCCCTCTCAAAGGTTCCTGAGGACAAGAGTGTCTGCAGAAAGCCAGTCCGGGTTCCTGGAGAGTGCTGTCTGCTTGTTCCCTTGGGGGCTGGGGGTGGGGGGAGCTCAGTCTACACTCCAGAGGTTGCTCCCAGGCAACCGGTGGGATGTGGACACCCCACTCTCCTTCCCTGGACTCTGCTCACATGCGGACAGGAAAAAAATCAGGGTGAAGATTTGACTCAGGGCAAGACACTGGCAGACCAACCAGGGACTGCCGCCTGAGTGTCTGACTCAGCACTTCAAGGAGCTGGGGGGGGGCGGTAGGAGGCGCTGGGCTATTCCCTCGTTCTAAAAGGTGGGGGGCTGGCAAGTCAACCAAGTGCCTCTGGGAGATCTGAGTTTTTCAGACAAGGGCTGATATTCTTGATCCCAGACAGAAAGCTCCGTAGAGACTGCGTACGTCAGCTCTCCTGTGGCGGGCACACGTCACTGTGCCCAGGAGGTGTGGTGCAGAGAAATCTGAACAAGTCCAGGCAGATACAGTTACCCCGTCCTCCCCCACCCCTCCCCAAACAAAAATCCAGAGCCCCCCCTCCCCCCACTGCAAAAAAAAAACAAACCCAAAGACAATGCCAGCTGATTCTAATCCTTAGTGTTGGGGCACACACACAGTGTCCCCTCTCTACTTTCTCTCCTGGGCCACTAGGACTTTAAACATGAATTGGAATAGGGGAGGAGAGGCAGGCAGATTCTCAGCTGCCTGACAGCAGAGGCTTGGAAGGGTGCCGCTTAACTCCTCTGGAGTCTGTGCTGGAACCTTGGAGCTAAGTGAATAAGCAGGGAGGGGGGAAGAAAAAAAAAGTTCTGCATTGACACTGCATTCAGTTAGTGATGGATTTAATTATCAAAATGACTAATTATTCCATTAAGGTAAGTGCTCAGCTAGGTGAGACTTGCAAAATTAGAAATATAATAACTGACATGCACTATGTTGCCAAGAAATTAAGACATTCATCAAATTTACCGGGAGGATTAAGGTGACATTTTTAGCTGCTGTTAGTTAAAGGGGGAGAGGGGCCCACCAGGTCCTGTGGGCTCAGCTGGGGGGAAGGGAGGGAGGAGGGGGGAGGAGGAGAGGGCACTTACCATGGCACCAACGCTGTAGGTGGGGGCTGGAGCAAGTGTGTGGGGGTAGGGGTCTGCAGTATAAACTCGTCCGTAACTGGGAGGGAGGGAGAGAGAGACAGCGGTGAGTCAGGATGGACCCTCACAGTGCGGCGACAGCTAGCACACAGCACACAGCACCAGGACAACACGCAGGGACCTCCTTATCTGTGGGTTCTCTGGGCCCAGCTGCTCCCGTTGGCAAGGTGGTGTTCTCTCTCTCTCCCTCTCCCTCCTGAGCCTGTTGTGACAGCTGCCCTTGGGGAGTCCCCAACGCCCTTGCAGAGGGGACAGGCCATGCTGATACTCTGAGCCTGAGCCCTTTCCTTCTGGTGGGGCTTGGTGTCACCAAGCCAGACAGGGTGGACGGACTGAGGGGAGAAGTGGCCCGGCCCAGCCTGGTCTGAATGTCCAGAAAGGATAGAAAAATGCAGGGAAACAGAAGTCTCTGAAGGGGCTTATGGGACTTGTCCCCCCCAGAGCATTTACATTTAGCTCATCAATCTAGGGCCGGATTCTGGGGAGGGACACATTTTCGATAGTATTTCTTTTTAATTTTTTAATTAAAAAGTATTTTTCATTATCTTTATTTATTGGAGAGAGACAGCCAGAAATGGAGAAGGAAATGGGTGAGAGGGAGAGAGACAGCTGCAGCCCTGACAGCTTTACCCCTTGTGCAAAGCCTTTCCCCAGGCAGGTGAGGACCGGGGTCTTGAACCAGGGTCCTCGCGCATTGTGACATGTGCGGCCAACCAGATAGAGGCATCACCCCCACCCCCGACCCCTCAGGTAGTATTTCTTGGTGGCATTCCCTCATCTCTGAATGTCTCTCTCCACCAGCCTCGCCTCTCAGGACAAGCCCTCAAGTGGACGTGACAGGGGCAGGAGTCTGATAAGTGTCCGCAATGGGATGTGGTGACATCCTTCCACACGAGAGCCAGCTCACAGCTGGAGGCCTTGGTCAGCTCTGGGCATCTCATACGAGGCACCTGCTCGGTATGTCTCCCTGACACTGGGCACAGGCTTAAGGCTGGGGGCTGAGCTGGTGGCAGGCAGAACCCAGAAGGATGTGGTCTGAGCTAGGACTGGCTCCACCTGGTGCATGTCTCTGTCTCCTCAACATTCAGGGGGTGTGGGGAGGGGGCAGGACAGTAGGCCCTCCCGGTGACGTCAGGTCGATGTCCTGCTGAGAGTCCCCTGTCCCTCCCATCACACCCCGCCTAGGCATGCTGGGTGCCAGGGTCCTGGCTGCAGTGCCTAGGGGCTGTGTGGTGAGCCCTGAGGTGGGAGGGTGCCCTGGTCGCCCACCAAACCGGAAGTGGAGAGTGTGTGGTGGAATGTCTGAGTGAAGCCCAGGGGCTGATTTCTACAAGACATTTATTGATGGACTTTTAGATACTGGGTGATTCTCTTTTTTTAAAGGTCCTAAACATGTCACCTAAGTGATACAGGTCATGCTTACACAGCAACTTGTACCTGGTCACACTGGTTTCCTTATAAAGTCAGTTTCCATGAGCTCTCAGCTACAGTCAGGGCTCCCTGAATCGGGGGGGGGGGGTGTGGGGAAATATGCAAGGCTCTGCTCCTGACTGTCCTGCCAACGCGCTGTGAGCCTCCCATCTCTGGGGTCTGCTTTGCCCGACTGGCTTCACTCCTCTCCCTAGCCTCTCCGGCCCCAGAGTCGGTGACTAGTATGCACAGGGGTCATCCTCGAATGAGGAAGAACATTCTAACTCTGGACTCCAAGTTAAGTCCCCAGAGAGAAGACCTTGGGACTTGAACCAAGTTTCCTGTCCCTAATGCGACTGAGCTGACCGCATCTTCACAAGGAGCCTGGAGTGGTCCTCTGGACCGCAGACGCCCCCTCCCCTTGGGGTGGAGCGCGGGATGTGGGATGTGGTCTAGCATCCAGAAGGAGGAAGCTTTTGAAGAAATTCCTGAGCAGAGGAAGCCAAGATTCACAAGAGGACAGGAGAGGTAACCCCAATATAGCATGGTGATGCCCTGCTCTGGGGAAAAACAAGATCTCTCTCTCTCTCTCTTCTCTGGAAAAATGTAATGCTCTTCCACAGCTGGCTCTGTGACAAGCAACTGACAGCCGCTACATGGCCCCCAGTCCAGAGTTTCTTCGAAATGAGTGAAGAATGCAAATTCAGAGCAGCCCCCCCACCCCACCCCTTTTTTAGAAGGCTAGGAGGCCTGGGTGCATTCAGGGAAAGTAGAGCTCTCCTGTCTTCCTGTGAGAAGAATGCTTGCTTGGCTCTCACACTGAGCAGGGCACAGCCTCCATGCAAGAAACTCAAAAGGGGTGACTTGGTAGCTAGCGTCCCCTACCTACCAGGCTCAGGGTGACCCCTACCTTCAGAACCTGGTGCTCTGGATTATGATTAATAAATTACATTGCCACAGAGGAAAAGAGGCCACGTCAGCTCAAACTGAAAGCAGAGAGGCTTCTTTTCAGATGCTAACGTCCAAGCCAGTCCTCCTGCTACACCCCAACACAGACACAAGGTTTTAGCAAAGATGGGGGTCCGGAGGAGCACGGCTCCCCGGTGGGCATGGATGCTGGGCATATCGGCGACCCCATGTCCTCACGACTAGCTGAGCACAGCCCAGAGAAGGAAGGACAGCAAGTCCCAGGGCCTGAAGACCGCCATGTTCTGATACAGGTCTCCTGTGTCTCTCTCACTGTAGTCACGTGTCCCTTAATGGCTGGGCGCAAAGCACCGCTAAGTGATTCTTGTCATCACGGGGATGGCTGAGAGCATCGCTGCACGAATGGAGACGGTATCGGGGCCCATTTTTGAGAAGGACATTGTGAAGTGTCACATGACTGCAGAGTGCCCAGGCCAGGACACCGTGTCCCTCCCTCTCAGAAACCACCACGTCAGCCAGCAGCAGTCTGGGCCCTCTGACTCTGTCCTTGCCTCTCCAAACTACTCACAGGCCGTTCCACCATCCACCCACCTGCCTTGCCATCCATCTCTTCCTGTCCGTCCGTCCGTCCGTCCGTCCGTCCGTCCATCTAAGGAGCCGTACATGACCCGGTCGCCCTCCTACCCAGACGGCTGGTGAGAAGAGGCATCACAGAGAGAGCCCTTCCAGACACGGCCATGTGTCTCTCTAGCAGTCCCCCTCCGGATGCAGGGAGGGCTGCCTGATATGTGAGCTGCAGAGGCCCTGTGAATTGCTCTGTGTGAGCTCCAGCTAGTGCCCGAGTGAAATGTGCTCTGTGCCTCTGGGGGAATAAATAGGAAGTCGGGTTTTAGAGCTCTGTGGGCTCCCGGGGCCGGGGGTGGCGCACCGACCTCAGTGACCATGTCACAGGGCACAGGATCAGACCCCTGGTCCCCACCTGCAGGGGGAAATCTTTGCAAGTGGTAAAACAGGGCTGCTGGTGTCTCTTCCCCTTTCTATCACTCCTCCCTCTCAATTTCTGTCTATCTAGTAATTATATATATATATATATATCCACCAAAAAAATGAAATTTGTTTTGGTCAGGGCCCTGGCTTTTGGTGGTGCTAGCACAGAACCTGGGATCTCTCACATGTAAGCCCTGTGCTCCTGGCCCATTTGCTCTCAACCTGCTCTAAGTCTGGGTGAAGCCGGCCAGATGCCAGTGGACTACAAGAGGGACATTCCAGCGCTCACACCGGGGTCTCGTCTCAGCTGCCTTGTGGACAGGCATACAGTAAGATCACTGTCAATCATTTCACGGGATACATTTCAGTTCACAGACCTCACCCTCTTCCCCTGCCTTCTGCTCTTAATATGAATTAAAATATGTTCCCCAGGCCAGGGAGATAGTTCAGCCAGAGAGAGCCACGACTTTGCATGCGTGGGGGTGGCTCTGGTGTCTCTCAAAGAAATCCCGTGAAGGAAATAAGCCCCAGGCCTAGATGCACTCACGAAATGGTGCGAGGCTCCCAGGTAGCCCGAGTGGGCCCGGAGGGTAGAGAGATGCCTCAGGAGGGGTCGAGGGTGGGGCCCCGTCTCTGCACAACCCCCGAGGTCTCACTGTGGTGTCAGGTATCTGGACAATACAGCCACATGTCACGTATGTGTCTCTTGTAGTACAAAGGACACCACGTGTGGCTGCTCCCTTTTTAACCATCTTGGAGAGAAGCTATGGTCCAGGTCACTCCGGAGGAAGAAGAAAAAGGAACAAGGCCCCTCAGCTCCACTCCACTTAGCACGTTCAAGGACGTGTGCAGATTCACACTGACCCCAGCACACTCATCACCAAAAACCGTGAATCACAGGAAGGCCCCACAGTCCTCTGGGAAAAGACCAGCCCCCTAGAGACTGTCCTGGCTTCACAAAACGGAGACAACACCCCTCACCTGAGAGGGCGGCGAAGGAACGCAGCCCAGAAGATACCCTCCCAGGGCCAGGTTGGGGGCCCTTGGGGCATCCTTCTGGTGAATGGCCTCACACCACGGCAATCTAAAAGGTTCCAAGTGAGAATCTCCCATTTCCAAACCAGAGTTCTACGTTCAGACTTGCTCGCATGTGCAAGTTTCGAAAGATAGGGAGAGTGATCACGATCCTTACGGCTAAGATTCAGAGCAAAAGCAGGCCGAGCCAGGGAGCGATGGTAGAGAAATACAGACACCCAGGACCCGGAGACACATCTCTAGATTGGCCACAAGAGGAAGGTACCCTATGAAGAGTTACACTCAGACAGAAACGACTGGAACCAATCAGAAGAGTTCTTTCTGGACTTGGCTCAGGGATCTGCAGTCTCAGAGCCCAGCTGCATCACTGGCTTCAGTGAATGCCACCACTGAGAAAAATATTCTTGTATGAGGGCCCGGCGGTGGTGCACCTGGCTCAGGACACACTCTACAGTGTGCAAGGACCCAGGTTCAAGGCCTGGTCCACACCTGCAGGGGGAAATCTTCACGAGTGGTGAAGAGGTGTCTGTCTCTCTCACTCCCCTCTCAATCCTGTCTCTGTTCGATAACAAATACAATTAAAAAAATATTCCTGCTTGACTACGGAGCCGTCTCCCGCTGTTAATTTAGGTGATGACTTATACGGTCACAGACTAAGGAGGGGGCTGGGTCGTATACTAAGAGCCTCTCCAATTACAGAAATCACAGAAGCTAAACCAGACCCACAGCTCAGTACATCTAGAGAATGGCTCCCACTGCAGCCAACGGTCTCGGGTGGTACCTGCAGATACTGCAGAAATTCAGGAAGGGGCCTCACCTCACCTCGGCTCTGACCTTTCTCAATTCCAGTGTGCCTTCTCTTGGGTTGGTCCCAATGTCCTATGAGCATTTTCATCGGAATTAGAAGGAAAAGCACCTTCTGAACTCTTGAGCTTCCCAACTGAAAAAGCCTCAGACTTGGGTTTGCCCGTGCTAACTGCCACCACCTGCAGAGTCCCTAAGAGCCAGATCGCACACCTGCTTCTCCCCCAAGGCCTCTCGGCGCACTTCAAGAGAACTGCTTCTGAATTCCAGCTGAGGTAAGAGCCTGGATCGTGAGCTCGTGAATTCTGGGGGTTGAGAAGACGCAGCCATGCCTGTTGCCATCTTTTGAAATCCTCTACTCTCGAGTGCCTCTCCCAGCAAAAGACCCATGCTCTCTTCAGTGCGGGCCAAGCCCATTCTCCTAGAACAAAGCTTTCAGTTTCTTGGTGTCTACACTACTGTTCTGGCCAAACCTACTAAGAAGCTACCATCATGGTTGGACTTCAACATGGCACCCAACTGCCATCCAATCTAAGTTGTATCTCTGAAGCCCTCATGGGGTCACCAATACTCCTGCAGATGAGCAGGACTGAACAGCAGCTAAGGCTTCCTGAGGGTCAGACTCGCCTCCTCCTCCTCGCTCAACATTTCAGACAGGGTTTCCTTCCTGAGTCTGTGTGCCCACCCACGTCACGGCGAGGCTGAGGGCGCAGTCTGAGTGAGGCCGAGCTGGGGACGACGGACTCACAGTCAGCAAGTGGACGCCGGTTATCGGTGTCATTGGGATGTGAAGGCCTGTGCCTCCTCAGTCTGGGGTCACTATGGTCAAGCCCCCACAGGACGGATGCTGGAGCCACCCACCAAGGGCGCGGCCCACCAAAAGGCTGTGTGCCAGCACCTCACCACTCCAGGCCAAGGGATCTAAAAGCCCAGAGGCCCACGACCAGGGGAGAGAAGGGAAGTTCTGGGACCAATGCCCCAGGAGTCCCCTAGCGCACACACACTGCACCAGTCAGACAGAACAGAGAGCTAGAATATACTGCCAGTACCCAGACTGTCCACAGTGTTTCCAATCCACACCAAGTAGCCCTTCCATCTAAGAGATGGAACACACTGCCACTCTTCAGATGACAAATGGACACTTGCTCTGGCATGGTGTGAGCAGGACAGCCGTGGAGGGGATCCCGCTACGAGGCAGCAGCTGGGCTGAGGAAAGTGGACGGGGGACCCTCACTTTCCCGTTTTTCGCATAAGCCGCTATTGTATGTTAATGCTGCTTCAGTGAGTGACCCGTCGGCAAAGGGACCTACCGGAGGACATTCACACACTGGCTGAATTTCAAAGCCCAGTCCGCACCCTTTCTGTTCACTCGCTCACTCTGCACCAGCTCTGTCACTATTCCCCCGACCGGGGAGGAACAGAGCGCTAGAACTGCCAGCCATGGGTTCTCCTCCTCGTGGAGGGAGGGAGGGAGGGAGGGAGGGAGGGAGGGAGGGAGAGAGAGCAGATTCCCAGTGGATCTGTCCTGGGTCCCTGTCTGCAGGGTTTCCTTCCAGAATTCTTTTTCAGGAGTTTATGAGTGCAGTTTTAAGGCTGTCTTCCTGACCCAGAAACAAAATCTTAGGGGCAGAGGATGGAGGAGGGTGTGAGATGGAGTCTGCCTCTAAAGCAAGCTCTGTGGGTGTGTGTGGGGGGGTCTCCACGCACCCTAAGGCTTGGTAACCGCTGACCTGTTTGCATTCTTCACCGTGACAGATGCAGAGGCCTCTAACTCGGGTCCCTTGGGGCCTCTAAGACCCACTGGTTGCCGACAGGGATCTGAGGACTCAGAGATGCTCAGGGCACAGTAAGCTTTTCTCAGTTGCTGCTGCTTCCAGAGCACCTGCCCTGTGGGCTGCTGACCACACACCATCCTTGATTCGAATCAGACCAATTAGCTACGAATCAATTCACTGCCTGGCAACTTTGCCAAATACTCAAGTCACCCATGATCAGACGAGGCTTGAAGGATCAATTAGAGGAATGGCCAATTTGGAGAAAGAGAGAGAGAGAGAGAGAGAGAGAGAGAGAGAGAGAGAGAGGGAGGGAGAGAGGGAGGGAGAGAGAGTGTGTGTGTGTGTCCGTCCGTCCCCTGGCTGGGGGCAGGAGGCTGGCAGAGGCAGTGCTGACACCTAGTGCCTCTGGACTCACCAAGCACAGCTTGTACTAATGATCCTGCATAGGTGGCTCGTGTTCAGGCGGCCAGGGGTCTTCTGCAGACCCCGCCCTCACTTGCAAGTCTGTGTCCAGGACGGCATGTGGTGTCTGTCACCATAATAGTGACTGGCTTGTTGCAGGAGCACTGATTCTCTCCCTCTCTCTCTCTCTCTCTCTCTCTCTCTCTCTCCCTCTCCCTCTCTCTCCCCCCCTCCCTTGAGTAGGGTTTTTTTTTCTGGAAGCCTTGTAACCAAGTAAGTAACTCCCACTGTCTGTCTGATCCTGTTAGTTGATTTCCAATCATTTGATTTGCAGCCAAGGCCAGACGTTTGGACAGCCGACGTAGAACCCTATCTGCCTTCCTCTCCTCTCTGTGGTTATGCAGCCGTGTACCCAGGGAAGGTGGTGGGCCCCACACTCACCTGCTCCAGAGGGCATAGGGGGCTCCACACTCCCCCTCCCCACTCACAGATACTGGCTTTGAGAGGGCAGAGGTGAGGAGGGCAGGAGAGCAGCATCTGGAGACAAAGCCCAACATCTGCAGGCCAAGTGGACAAGACGGGGGCCCCAGCGGAAAGCTTGGCCTCGGCTAGGCTCCCTGGCCACCGGCAGGCCCGTGCACCCCTCCATGACCACTGAGCGCAGCTGTGCACATCTGTGCTGTGTCAGAGCTGCTAGCGCATGGAGCTGGCTCTGTAAGTGCCAAGGATTCATGAACTCAGCCACGCTGGGGGTGGTGACTGCAGGGATGAGGGCTGGCTTTGCATGGGGAGAGGCGAGGGGAGGGGAGGGAGTCAGTCCTTGCACGCAAATGCCTTGACTTCCAGACTTCCACTTGCTAAACTGCCACCATGTCCTGGTCCCGCTTGCTTGCAGGGCCCCAGACCCCCCATAGCAGCGTACCCACACACGCTGTCCTGACCTAGAGCCTTGGGCCTCTGCACAGCTACAAGAGTCACCCAGCTGTTGCCCTCCCCTCAGTTCAGGGCATCTTACAGCCTGGTCTTTGCAAAGCATCTGGCCCATCACGGGGGGTGGGGGGGCAAAACTCAGGGGCCAGGCAGTGGCACACCTGGTTAAGCATTATAGCACACATTATAGTGCACCAGGATGTTGGTTCAAGCCCCTGGTCCCCACCTGTAGGGAGAAAGCTTCAGGAGTGGGGAAGCAGGGCTGCAGGTGCCACTCTCCATCTATCCCCCCCTCTCAATTTCTGTCTCTATCCAATAATAAATAATATATTTTTAAAAAGCACAAAGCTCAGCTCATGGTCTCCCCTCCACCCCTCTCACAAAACCCCCAGGGCTGGTGTAGTTCCTGCACCTCCCTCATGTCACCTCTGTGCACATCAGCCCTGCCCAGCACCCTCCTGCAGGTGTCTGTCACAGGGCACCTGCTTTATTTAGCCTGAAGTGCTGCTCATTCTACTGTGTACTTACCTGGCTCCTGCCAAATGCTTTAGATCTCTGCTGAAGTGTCCCCCTTCTCTGACCACGGACCCTAAAAGCTCTGCCTGCTCTCCCTTCTCGCCCCCTCCTCCGTTCTCACCCAGCAGAGAAGTCGCACAGCCTCCCGTGTCGTAAGTCTCCTTGCCCCCTTTCTCTACCTTAGATGCCTGGACTCCACTGGCATGGAAACCCCTTGATGCTTTCCTCACAGCTGCAGACAGCTGCTGATTCACAGCGAGGATCCAACAGCTCACTCAGCTGGGGTGAGTTTCTAACTTGTCTCTCAACCCCCACGTCTGAGCAAAACCGCACTGTTCAACTGCTAAGCCCACTCCCCACAAGTTCTTGTCTTTAGCCTCTAGGACACCACAGCACCTCTCCACCACCCATGGGGTTCCCTGGGGTGCTGGGGCTCACCCAGCACGGTGAGCCCTGCATTCTCCCCCCGCCCCCCCCTGTGGCCATCTCTCAGCCCCTCCTCCAAAAGCTGCCGATGTGACAGGGACAGTACTTGAGGACTCAAAGTCGCTGAACTGAGGAAGAAAAACCCAACTCCTTGTGAACCAGCAGCACACGGCTCGCACGTGGTTAGCAAGAGAGGCAGCACTGGGGCAGCCCTGTAAAAGACTCAGGTTAAAAAAAAAAAGAAAAGTTGACTTCCCCTTTGGGAGCTCAGAGAAACTCTTCAGCACTGCCAACTCCATGCTGCCATCTCTACCTTGGGGCTCTCTCTGTCTGGCCCACTAGGCCCCCAGGGCACCCATGAAGCAGTAAGAACGCAAAACCATGACACCAGTAGCACTTCATCTACAAGGAGGGAGGAAGACGCCTCTCATCAAACACATCTGTACCCAGTAGGCCAAGAGCCCCAGCTGAAACCACTGACAGATAGCCACTGAAACCACTGGCGGATAGCCCCAGGCAGCCCGGGCTCAGCACATGGGCAGGCCACGTCTTGCCGGCTTCTGGGAGAAGAGCTGAACTCAGGACCCACACCTCTATTGAATGGGTTTTCATCTTCTTTCTATGAGGGTGTGTGGGGGGTACCTGACATCTGATTGAGATGGCTGTCTCCTTTTTCATGCTTGATTTACAATTCTTGAGTTCAAATTGAACTTATGAAGCATATGGTAGATCATTAATATGGCCGTCAACGCCACAGGAATCTCTCTCTCCCTCTGAAATTTGATCAATAACAATTCATCAAGGTCTCTCTGAGCGGCCTGCCTGAATTGGATCGGGTGAGGGAGATTAGCCCTACGCGGGCCAACTTCCCCATCTGCAGACTCTTTGGGGAAAGACTTGGTGGGGACCCCTGCACACGGGACAGGGCTTGGTAAGAGATGGGTGCTTCTGGTGCAGGGAGTGGGGATCCAGACCTCTGGTGGTGGGAACGGTGTTGAGGTGTGCCCCTGTTATCTTGCCATTTTGTAAATCTACATAAAATCACTAATAAAACGTAAAAGATGTGGGGCAAAATCAGTCTCCACCTCAAGTCGCAACGCTGGCACTGCTGATGTCAAGACAGAAGACATGCAGAAGGTTGAACATGGAGGGGAGGGGCTCTGGGAGACCTCCCCCAAATCCACAATGATGGCTTTTAAACCGACGTTCCCACCCACCCACCAAGTGATCCCCCCTTTCAATGCATGCTCCATTCTCATTCTGTTCTCTTGGAGACCAGCAACAACCCCCCTCCCCCAAGGACACCCGTTCATGCAGTTACCAACCTTCTAGGACTAGGCACTAGTGAAAGCTTATGGCTACAACCAGACCCCAGGGAGAAACAGGTATTTGAAGCTAGGGCAGATGGCAGATAACAGGGTCCTGGTTCAAAGAGCTTCATAGAAATGGAGTATACTGTTCCCTGGAAATTAGGATGCAGGCTCTGGGGACGGGCAGCATTGAGACAGAGCGGGGGTGTCTGTGTTCCTGTCATTTAGACAGAGGGCTGGCAACCTGGTTCTTACTCTCCAGTCCCACCAAGCTCTTCCTCTCCAAACACTCTCATTAAACATGTGCAAACGAGCCTTTGTTGACTGCTCTGCAGACAAAATGTGATTGCAAACAGGTGCATGTCTATTGCTAAGGCTCATCTGAGATGTGGGCTTCTGGAGACCATACTGTGCTCAGCTAGGTGTGAAGGAGGTAGGAAGGCCCCTTTCTTCCGTGTTGGCTAAACATGACACACTGTCAAGTCTCCTAGTCAAGTGTTTTGGTCATCACTTAGGCTTAGAAGTCAAAGAAAAATTCTGTTGTTAGTCAAGGAGCTCAGCAACTGGGACGTTTAAATCAAGTAATTCCATGCCGACAGAACTGCTCTGAGCCACCTGGAAGCGAAAGGAATCGTTGGACGGGCCTGTCATGCTTGTCCACTGGTTGCTGCCCTGACCTCAGAAACAGAAATGGACCTTGGAGGGAAGGAGAAAGAAGATCTTTCACAGAATGAAGATCTTCTTCTAAGCCAGAGATAATTCTAGCCCCTGTGCCTGTAGCTTATAGCCTTCACCTCTTAGGGTCTATCACAGAGAGCGGCCAGTGAATCGAGTCTCACAGTAAATCCATGTCTATCGGGACATCAATCACAGAAGTCACATCTCTGTCACCAATCTCCCCTGTTCAGTGTTTTAACACAGGAGCCCTGATTCTATCAGATGATTCTATCAGATGATTCCCCCTCCCCATGGCTTCATTCAAATTGCTTTATTATTTTTTTCTGGGTCAAGTTTAATAAAACTGGACATCGACTATCCAAGTTATTAGCAAAATACCTACAGGAGGGCCCACAGGCTTTAACTAGACTCCAAAAATACATGGATTTTTTTTCTTTCTTTTTCTTAAACAAAGCTTTCTCCTGTGACCGACTGCAGCATGTGAAAAAAAAAAAAAAAGAAAGGGTACTGAGACTTGGGAAGGTGCATCAAGAAGTAGCAACGTTTGTTACCTGCAGAGGTGTTACAAGAAATCTCATCTGCTGCAACGAAGACGAACTGATTTCTGGAAGAGAAGATAAGATTCACAATACTGCTTTCTCGGGGAGGCGCGCCTGCGCTCTGCTTCCATGTGTCCAGGTGACGGGAGGGAAAGGCATCGCATTTGAATGGATGTTGGGAGGAGATGTGTGGCTGGTTCTTGGGCTGAGAAGGGTTGGAGAGCTCAGGGCTCAGGCATGCGGGGAGCTGCTCACCAAACCATGTGATGCGGGCACGCTGGAATATGACGGGCACTGCTCGATACCAACGTGTCAGCTTGGGGTATGTTGCTGAGGCTAGGGCATTGCAAACTCTGTTTCTGTTGATCTCAGTGCTACAAGATCACACTTTTTTTTTAATAGTGCTCTCTTTGGAAAAAAAAAAAAAAAGCACACTGCATCCAGGCAGGAAAGTCATCAAATTCCAGATTGCCTTGCTATAGTTCAACATCACAGTTATTTTTAAAAGGGAGTAAATATACTGTCATTTCAGAAGTGAGTGTTTGTGGTAATGTGCTCTGGAAGGTCTCCTCACCAAAGCTAAGACTGACTACTACCTAAAGAAGGTGTGTGTGTGGGGGAAGCCCTCACCCCTTGAAATAAGCTCTGACTTGCCAAGTGATTTTTAATGACTCAGACTTAAAAAGAAAACAAAACCAGAAAAATGCTACTTTACTTTGATTCAGTAAATCCAAAAAGATGACAAAACCCTCTTTTGATGCTTCCAACTGTGGCATTTCCACAATATAATGTGTTCCAACACAGAGCTACTGTTTATTTCTCTGGAAATAAGAAAGTCTGTGGCAGACAGATTATAAAAATGTCCCAATGAGATTGGTTAGGCTCTTAACTGCCTCTGGAGCAGCAGCATAGAGGCTACTAGCTCTCGCCTGTCAAGTCTCACTGTATGTATGAATCATCAAGAACCGAGATAAATGCCTTTCTGTGTCTTAGTTTTGATTGGTCTTGTTCAAATGTTTCAGTACAAAAAATAAAATAAAACAAAATAACCCAGTGTCTGAGCATTTCTTAAAAACATCTGAAGAAATCCTTACTGTTGCAGACAGACCGTGGCGTGGAAACAAAGTTGCCATTTGCGAAGTCAGGAGAATTTAACAGTCCTCTCCAAGTCTAGTCATTCCCACACTCATGAAATCTAGACAAAGTTGTTCCTGCCCTGAGAAGTGTGCTCTTTTTAAAGTTCGTTCTCCACATGGCGGAAGTCGTGGCGGAAGTCGTAGTAACTACGCTCACTTATGACCTCTCTAGAAACCACAAGAGCTGGGAGGGATCTCTGGAGTCTGGCTCTTTGGGCTGCAAGCAGATGTGCTAGCACTCACGATGGCAGCTTGCTTCGCTTTTCCAAGGCTCAGAGAGGACTAACAGCGCTGAAAGTGTACATGTTCTGACCTGCTCGCCTCGGCTCACTCAGGGGACAGCAAGACACAGCACCTCAACCCGCTCATGACTCAGCCTCAGGCAGACCAGCCAAGCACTCAGAAGCATCTATGTCCACAAGACAGATGCTGCCGTAAGCAACGTGGCAGCCTGGCGTTTCTCCAAGGGGCAGGTTCTCCAGAACAGGCCTTCGCTTCTCTATGAGGGGGTCGTGACCAGGTGAGGCTCTATCCAAGTCTTACTCCCTGGTCCCTGAAGACTGTCCTATGTTGCACCCACCCCGCTGCTAGACAGGAGAAAAGCTAGCAGAGCCAACCAACACAGATGCAACATGGTGACTGAGTGGACAGGCGAGAAACATCCAGAGTGCAACTTCTAAGCAGGACTGCCAAGAAAGAAGGCCTCCTGCTCTCATTGCTCCAGAGTGTTAGGACTTACAAGGCTTGTCTTTCAGAGCAATATTTTGTCAGACACTCTACACTTTATCAGATAAAAAACAAAAACAAAACAAAACAAAAAATAATTACCAGTTTGCCACTGTCTGCCTTCTTTCGTTCCTTCTATTTCCTTTCTTTGGTAACCTGTTTTTCATTCCTGAACAAAGGGGTTTTTCCTTTTTGATGACTCACCATCCTCCAAAGAATTGACTCCAGTGACTTTTGACTGTCAGCTCAAATCTACATGAAGGTATAAAGAGTTGTCATCAGCAGTAGCTGTGTTTTAAGTGGACTTTCTTTCAGCAATACTGAAGGGGAGGTATAAGAATATGCCTTCAGACTTGAATGTTAGACCAGAAAACATCAGATACTTAGAGGAAAATATTGGCAGAACTCTTTTCCGCATAAATTTTAAAGACATCTTCAATGAAACGAATCCAATTACAAAGAAGACTAAGGCAAGTATAAACCTATGGGACTACATCAAATTAAAAAGCTTCTGCACAGCAAATGAAACCACTACCCAAACCAAGGGGCCCCTCACAGAATGGGAGAAGATCTTTACATGCCATACATCAGTCAAGAGGCTAGTAACCAGAATATATAAAGAGCTTGCCAAACTCAACAAGACAACAAATGACCCCATCCAAAAATGGGGGGAGGGCATGGACAGAATATTCACCACAGAAGAGATTCAAAAGGCTGAGAAACACATGAAAAAATGTTCCAAGTCTCTGTCAGAGAAATGCAAATCAAGACAACAATGAGATACCACTTCACTCCTGTGAGAATGTCATACATCAGAAAAGGTAGCAGCAAATGCTGGAGAGGGTGTGGGGTCAAAGGAACCCTCCTGCACTGCTAGTGGGAATGTCAATGGGTCCAACCTCTGTGGAGAACAGTCTGGAGAACTCTCAGAAGGCTAGAAATGGACCTACCCTATGATCCTGCAATTCCTCTCCTGGGGATATATCCTAAGGAACCCAACACACCCATCCAAAAAGATCTGTGTACACATATGTTCTTGGCAGCACAATTTGTAATAGCCAAAACCTGGAAGCCACCCAGGTGTCCAACAACAGATGAGTGGCTGAGCAAGTTGTGGTCTATATACACAATGGAACACTACTCAGCTGTAAAAAATGGTGACTTCACTGCTTTCAGCTAATCTTGAATAGACCCTGAAAAATTCATGTTGAGTGAAATACGTCAGAAACAGAAGGATGAATATGGGATGATCTCACTCTCAGGCAGAAGTTGAAAAACAAGATCAGAAAAGAAAACACAAGTAGAACCTGAAATGGAATTGGCATATTGCACCAAAGTAAAAGACTGGGGTGGGTGGGTAGGGAGAATACAGATCCAAGAAGGATGACAGAGGACCTAGTGGGGGTTGCATTATTATATGGAAAACTGGGAATGTTATGCATGTACAAACTATTGTATTTACTGTGGAATGTAAAACATTAATTCCCCCAATAAAGAAATTTTTTAAAAAAAGGAATAGCAAGTTGAAATGCCCCTTGGGGAAAAAATTAATGGATCAGGGCAGAGAGTGGCTCCACAATGTGGGAAAAGTATATAAATACTGTTAACTGTAAAAAAAAGAATATTCCTTCAGAGAAGGGCAGCTCTCTGAGTACTTTGCTGTTGGTGATTTGTGATCTAAGCAATGCCACTACCTCTGAAGAGAACTGTCCTAGTCTCACTAAAGTGTCTTCCTTTTCTTTCCTCCCTTCTTTGCTTCCCTACTTTCTTTCTTCCCCCCTCACTCCCTTCCTTCCTCCCTCGCTTTCCTTTTTAAATTGTTATTATCTTCATCTATTGCAGAAACAGCCAGAAGTTGAGAGGAAGGGGGAGAGACACAGAGACACCTGCAGCCCTGCTTCACTACTTGTGAAGCTTTGCCTCCCACAGGTGGGCAGTGGGGGATTGAACCCAGGTCCTTGCACATTGTAACATGTGTGCTCAACCAGGTGCGCCACCACCCAGCCCCTAAAGCGCCTGTCTATATTATGTGCTGATTCACCAGAGAACTGGTTCTCACGACAGCTCATAGGAAACACTCCCCAAACATGAGCTCAGAAAATGAGTGTCCAGCTGCCAGACAGCAGAGGCGTCTGTAGGGGCAGATTTCAACGTGCTGCCAAACCCCTCTCCCCTCCCACCTTTATTTATTTATTATTTTTTATGTCCGACTCTCGACTCCTAAGTTGACTTTAAAGACAAAGACAGACCACAAACATCCTATAAATGGACCATCTGCTACACTCTGTGCAACCACTGCCCCCGCAAGTCCTCAGAAAGGAATGACCAGAGAGCATGAACAGAGTCACCTGCTGTCCTTAAACAAGCTTGGGGACACTCAAGTGGCCAGAGCTCACTCCAGGCTGTGGTCTGCAAGGTGGGTCACCTCTCGCAGGGAGAAAAGAGGACTGGCACTGGTGGCTTGGCCCCCTCATGCGAATCCTACTCTGCTCTAGCTCTCACTCAGTATCTCTCGGGTTCCGACTTCAAAAATAACCACACTTGATTTCTGCAAAAGTCTTGGCTCGGTGCTGGTGGGTGAAGTCAGGCAGAATACTCTTCAGCCTTGCATGCATGGGAAAAGTACCACGTGAGCCCGAGCTCCCTAGTGACCAGGTGACACTTGGAGACAATGAAATGAGAGCATGAGAAAGGCACTGGAGTTCTGATTGGCTCTTGGGCACGCCGTTCATGCCGACTCTCTTCTAGACAAAGGAAATGATGGGTTCAGATAACCTCTCTGGAGAGATCTGAGCAACTTGGCTAGCCGCCTGTTTATTTGTTTTATTTTTACCACAACACTGCTCAGCTCTGGCTTATGGTGGTGTGGGGGATTGAACATGAGACCTTGGAGCCTCAAGCAGGAGAGTGTTTTTGAAAATCCACTGCGCTATCTCCCCCTCTTTGGCAAGACACCTGCCTGTTCATTTCCGAGTTTGCCTTTCTCCAACAGACTGGCACAGGCAGGCTTGGTAAGAGACGGGAAAAAGCTGTGTTGGTCTTGATGTATTGGTAGGCTGACACCAGATGGCTACCCAGCATGGGGCAATGGCTGCCTGTCAAGTGTGGCCTCTGAGTGTTTCTTCTTGAGAATGTCCTCACAACTATCCTGCTGTGCTTGTTCCTGTCTTTCGAGGTGAAGATACAGGAGCAGAGGGGACAGGTGGTGGTCCATGTGGTTAAGTACACAAGTTACAGTGAGCAATGGCCTGGGTTTGAGCCCCCAGTCCCCACTGGGGCCGGGCACTGGCACGCCGGGTTAAGTGCACATAGTACTAAGTGCACTTATAAGCATCTGGGTTCAAGCCCCCACTCCCCACCTGCAGGGGGGAAGCTTTATAAGCAGTGAAACACGCTTTTCTCACTTTCTGTCTCCCCCTCCTATCTCAATTTCTCTCTGTCCTGTCCAATAATGTGGAAAAAAAAAAAGCTGCCAGGAACAGCCGATTCATAGTGCTGGCACCAAGCCTCACAATAACCCTAAAGGCAAAAGAAAAAAAAATCTACAAAGTTCTGGTAATGGGAAGGGCAGGGAGTGTTTTCCATGAGTCCTGATTTTAAGTTTTACTGTTCAAAATACTTAACACTTCTCTGGCCTCTCAGTTCTGTGAAGGCACTATTGCAATTTGAACTTAAGGGGTGGTGTCACTCATGGCAAATTCCATTTTATATCAAATGCCATGAATGTCCACACACACACTGATTGGACCAGTGAGACAAAGTCCATAAGGCAGAGGTTCTGAACCACAACTGACCATCACAGCCAACTAAGGCTTCTGGGAAAGATGAGTGAAAAAACAAGGCCTGGGAGGTGGGACATTGACTAAAGCACTGGACCTATGAGCACAAAGTTCAGAGTTATGTCCCTGGCAACACATGTGCTGGCGCAGTGATGCCCTGGTCCTCTCACTGGTAAGCTTATTTTAAAAAAATGAATGATATATGGGTCCTAGGTCAGATCGATGGGGTTTACAGTTCATGGTGTTCCTATTATTTTCTCATGTTTGGGAGCTGCTCTCTGCTCTGATCCAGCTTTTTAGCCCTATTCTCAGCTCTGACACCATCTTCCCAGATAACACTTTTAGGCCACCTGCATGTTAGCTGTCGGGCTCAGGCAAAAAATGACTAAAGTCATGGGCCCTATGGAACATACTTAAAATAGACTTGTACCTTCTTCTGACACAAAGACCCCTAATTTCATCTATTCTTATCATTGGGTTCCTGATTATTAAATTATGATAAAATTTGTCCTGCTTTATATCTCACTGCCTTTCAGCCACCAAGTTGCAGATGCTGCCATGATGCCATCCTGACTTCCCTGGGCAGATGACCTCACCCATGTTCTGGAGCCCAACCTCCCCAGAGCCCTGCCCCACTAGGGAAAGATAGAAACAGATTGGGGAGGGGGTGTGGATCCACCTGCCAATATCCATGTCCAGTGGAGAAGCAATGACAGAAGCCAGAACTTCCACCTTCTGCTCCCCATAAAGAATTTTGGTCCAGACTCCCAGAGGGATAAAGAATAGGGAAGCTTCCAATGGAGGGGATGGGACATGGACCTCTGGTGGTAGAAATTGTATGGAATTGTACCCCTGTGATCTCACAATCTTATTAATCATAGTAAATCACTAATACAATTTT
The DNA here is from genome assembly GCF_950295315.1 of Erinaceus europaeus. Lineage (NCBI taxonomy): Eukaryota > Metazoa > Chordata > Mammalia > Eulipotyphla > Erinaceidae > Erinaceus > Erinaceus europaeus. Next base: position 1,685,182 of record NC_080176.1, read on the forward strand.
TAAGAAGTAATTATGAAGATTAAAGTTATTATTCCCTAGTCTTTGAAGTCAGAATTTCTGAGATTATCTCTAGGCACAAGGATATCCCCAGACCTCTGGGGTGAATATGGGTCAGCTCACTCCATCCTAACCCTCTCTCTCAGCACTTGTCTGTGGGGTGTCTGCAGGCCTTTGGATGAGACTGCGCTCGTATCACTCTCACTATCAATAGCTCGGATACACATTTTAACTATGGATGGTTACCACCGTGACACAGCTTTTATATTATTTATCAATGTCAACTTTTTCAAAAAGACTTTTAAATGATAGAAAGAGAACAATTTCAAGTCCCTGGTCCCCACGTGCAGAGGGAAGGCTTCAGGGGCGGTGAAGCAGGGCTGCAGTCGTCTCTCTCCCTCTCTATCTCCCCCTTCCCTCTTGATTTCTGGCTGTCTCTATCCAATAAAGATAATCAAAACTTTTTTTAAAAAGAGAGAGAAAGGGATGCTATCACTCAGAAAGAGATGGGGAACGGGGGTACTTCTGTGGCACATGCAGTGTCAGGGAGTCGAAGTCGGGACATCATGCTTGCAAATCCTGGGCTCACAGCTCCATCTCCTGCAGTTCTGGCCTGTGCACATGCCCGGTTCTGGTGGGAAGCCCAGCAGAGAGGCAGGCTTGCTGCTCCTCTTGAAAAGTGGCTGGGAGTCCTGTGAGGAATCAACCCAACCAGGGGCACCTTCTGGTGAGTCAAATACACAGAGCTATGGTGCACCCATTCCAGGGCATTCTCAGACAGCCCACGGGGACTTGCTCCCTGCGGGGCACTGGGCTGAGTCTTGGACTCAGGATGCTGGGCTCACGGCCTCTAGATTGCTATGAACCTTCTCTGTGGGCCCTGCCACAACTGTGCATCTGCCAGCCCACTCACCTAGAAATGGGGACCTACCCGACTGTCCACTAGCATCTCACCTCCCTGGCCCTTGCACTCAGTTCTCCAACTCCAGCTGTGCAGATACCATGTCCAGATCCCTCTCCAGCCTGGTCATTCTTCTTGTTTATTTACATATTTGTAGTATATTCTAGGTACACTGGGAAAGAAACTGTACAGTGATAGGAAGTGTAAACAAAGAGACTTAAGAGCAACTGACCTAGAAGACTCAGAGAATGCCCCAGGCCTTGTCATTCTGCAAGGAGAATGCCTTGCACGCAGGGGAGGGTGGGTACTTGGGCACAGTTAACGACTGCTAAGTGCTGCACAAGGGAGTGGCCTGGTGCTGAGACTCTGTCCCCATGGCCCTGCTCAAATCCAAGGGCATCTCCGTTACCTAAAGGCCATGAGGACAGCCAGCGGACTTCACTCACTTCAGCCTCTAGCAGTTTCCCCGCTCCCCACCGAAATGAGTGTGTGGACAGTGACCCCAGGCTGGCCCTGGCCCTGGCTCCTACCAGAACAGACACTTCACCTTAACTTGGAAGAGGAGTGGTGTTTGTCACCAAAGCAAGGAAGGAAAAGGAGGATGAGAAGGAGAAGAGAGGAGGTGGGGAGGGAACTGGGTCTTCGTGCAGCATGGCGGGTAAGGACGCAAGATACAGGGGAGAGTTTGGCACCAGCACCTGTCACAGTGGACATGAGAAATATTGCCCGTGTGTCACTGGCTGGCCTGTAGGCTCAGGGGGCTCCTCATCTGGAGAATAAAGAGTAGTCATTTCTTAAAACATTTTTTTTTTTGTATTGCTACCAGGGTTATCACTGGGGCTCGGCACCAGCACTCTGAATCCACGGCTCCGGGCAACCATTTTTCCATTTCCCCCCCTTCTACTTGATATTTAACAGGACAGAGAGAAACTGAGAGGGGGAGGGGAAATAGGGAGAGTGAAAGAGGGACAGACTTGCTTTACCTGCAAGTGAGGGATGGGGTGGGGGCTTGAACCCAGGTCCCTTGCGCTTGGTAATATATGCACTTAACCAGGTGTGCCACTTCCTGACCTACTCCTTGTGTTTTTGAAGCCCTGGGCCTCCATGTTCTTGGCAAGAGGGGCTGGTAACATCTTTGGATATCACAGGCTGTTTTAAAACCCAGGTTATGTAATGTGATTTGAAAATAATGCCTATTGGACCAGGAGACAGTGCCGTCAGTAACTCCACAGACTTCCATGCCTGAGGTACAAGAGGTGCCAGGTTCAATCCCCAGCATCACCAGAATCCAGAGCAGTGTTTTGGTAGAAAATAATAATACCTGCCTGCCTATGGCTGTCTGTCTACTTGTCTGCCTTCCCTCTACCCACCTGTAATGAAGGAGGGAAATGCCACAGACACAACAGAGATACTACAGTCCAGTCCCTGCACATCACTGCGGCCACTTCCCCCAGGACTAGAATGAAATAACCTCCTGTAAGCACAGCACGAACACCACACACACAGCTACAGTGTCTCCTCCTTCAAGTGCCTGTCTATGGCTCTTTTTTTAAAAAAAATTTTATTTGTTTATTATTGGATAGAGACAGAAGTTGGGGCGGGGAATAGACAGGGAGAGACAGAGACACACCTGCAGCCCTGCTTCACCCCTCCTGAAGCTTCTTTCCTCCTGCAGGTGGGGTCCAGGGGCTTGGCCCTGGGACCTCGTGTGCTGTGATGTGAGCGCTTAACCAGGTGCGCCAGCGCCTGGCCCCAACTGTGGCTCTTTTCCATTGTTGAGCACTGCTCGCTCAGAAAGTGGTGCTAGGGACCGGACCTGGGGCCTCAGGCCTGCAAGTCTAGTGTGTGACTACTGCCCATCACCCTGGCCCTTACTTTGTGATTTTATTTTATTATTATTATTATTATTGCTCCAGGGTCCATTGCTTGGTGTCAGCCTATGAACCCACTACTCCTGCTGGCCTTTTTTTTTTTTGGATAGAATAGAGAGAAATTGAGAATTGAAGAGGGAGAGAATAAAGAAATACACCCGTAGCCCTGCTTCACTACTTGGGAAGTGTGCCCCGTGCAGGTGGCTCGAACCCGGATCCTTCCGCTTAGTACAGTGCGCGATTAACTGGAGCCTAAGCTTTTCGGGAATGAGAAGCAGTGGCGGTCCAGGGCTGGGTTTTTGTCCAGATGCCCAGTTCTCCTTGCTCGAGAGTGGCTTCCTGGGTCATCTGTGCTTCTCCAAGGACAGCTAGAGCTGACCTCGCGACAAAGGTGGAAGGGCCGGCAGGATGTGAGGGCTCCTGACTTCCCACTACGGCCTCTCTCAGGACCTTTCTACCCAAACCATTTCTCCCAGTTAGATGGTGGCAGGGTCAACAGAGGAAAGCATCTACAATCAAGTTGAACGTGTACATTTTTTAAAAAGGGAGGCGGGCAGTGGTGCAGCGGGTTAACTGCACATAGCATTTAGCGCCAAGGACGGGCGTAAGGATCCTGGCTCGTTCAAGCCCCCGGCTCCCCACTTGCAGGGGGGTCGCTTCACAGGCAGTGAACAGGCCTGCAGGTGTCTGTCTTCTCCCTGTCTTCCCCTCCTCTCTCCATTTCTCTCTGTCCTATCCAACAACAGTAGCAGCAATAACAAGAAGGGCAACAAAATGGAAAAAATGGCCTCCAGGAGCAGTGGATTTGTAGTGCAGGCACTGAGCCCCAGCAATAACCCTGGAGACAAAAAACAAAACAAAAAAACTGGAGGGGGGATTATCAGGCGGTGATTTCCTACTTGGGCCCTTTGGGAAATGCTCTCCACACCTCAGCTAACGCTGCCCCCCCCCCCCACGCCTCCTGTCTGTGGCCTGTGTGATGAGAACATGCAAGATTCCTTCCCAGAATGATTTCAGGGATGCCTTTTTTCACACAGGAGTCGAGATTTTGAAACAAGACCGGAGGAATTAAAAAAGGAAAAACCTTCCATAGTGAGAGATTGATTCTAGTACTGATAACTTGTCCCTACTCAAAGACCCATCTTCCAGCTCAGAAATACAATACCTTGTATTTTACTGCTGTTGCTGCAAAGACAACGGCTACTACTAGTTACTACCACTCCTCCTATGACAATCACTACCATTACTACTATCACTGCTACCATTACTAGTACCACTGTTACCATTACTACTACCACTGCTACCATTACTGCTACCACTGCTACCATTACTGCTACCACTGCTACCATTACTACTACCACTGCTACCATTACTACTACCACTGCTACCATTACTACTACCACTGCTACCATTACTACTACCACTGCTACCATTACTGCTACCACTGCTACCATTACTAGTACCACTGCTACCATTACTAGTACCACTGCTACCATTACTGCTACCACTGCTACCATTACTGCTACCACTGCTACCATTACTGCTACCACTGCTACCATTACTAGTACCACTGCTACCATTACTGCTACCACTGCTACCATTACTACTACCACTGCTACCATTACTACTACCACTTCTACCATTACTGCTACCACTGCTACCATTACTACTACCACTGCTACCATTACTACTACCACTGCTACCATTACTGCTACCACTGCTACCATTACTAGTACCACTGCTACCATTACTACTACCACTGCTACCATTACTAGTACCACTGCTACCATTACTGCTACCACTGCTACCATTACTGCTACCACTGCTACCATTACTACTACCACTGCTACCAGTACTGCTACCACTGTTACCATTACTGCTACCACTGCTACCATTACTACTACCACTGCTACCATTACTGCTACCACTGCTACCATTACTAGTACCACTGTTACCATTACTACTACCACTGCTACCATTACTACTACCACTGCTACCATTACTGCTACCACTGCTACCATTACTGCTACCACTGCTACCATTACTACTACCACTGCTACCATTACTGCTACCACTGCTACCATTACTGCTACCACTGCTACCAGTACTGCTACCACTGTTACCATTACTACTACCACTGCTACCAGTACTGCTACCACTGCTACCATTACTACTACCACTGCTACCATTACTGCTACCACTGCTACCATTACTAGTACCACTGTTACCATTACTACTACCACTGCTACCATTACTAGTACCACTGTTACCATTACTACTACCACTGCTACCATTACTGCTATCACTGCTACCATTACTAGTATCACTGTTACCATTACTACTACCACTGCTACCATTACTACTACCACTGCTACCATTACTAGTACCACTGCTACCATTACTAGTACCACTGCTACCATTACTGCTACCACTGCTACCATTACTGCTACCACTGCTACCAGTACTGCTACCACTGCTACCAGTACTGCTACCACTGCTACCAGTACTGCTACCACTGCTACCAGTACTGCTACCACTGCTACCATTACTACTACCACTGCTACCATTACTACTACCACTGCTACCATTACTACTACCACTGCTACCATTACTGCTATCACTGCTACCATTACTGCTACCACTACCATTACTGCTACCACTGCTACCATTACTGCTACCACTGCTACCATTACTGCTACCACTGCTACCATTACTGCTATCACTGCTACCATTACTACTATCACTGCTACCATTACTACTATCATTGCTACCATTACTGCTACCACTGCTACCATTACTGCTATCACTGCTACCATTACTACTACCACTGCTACCATTACTGCTACCACTGCTACCATTACTACTACCACTGCTACCATTACTACTATCACTGCTACCATTACTACTATCACTGCTACCATTACTACTATCACTGCTACCATTACTGCTATCACTGCTACCATTACTACTATCACTGCTACCATTACTACTATCACTGCTACCATTACTACTATCACTGCTACCATTACTACTATCACTGCTACCATTACTACTATCACTGCTACCATTACTGCTACCACTGTTACCATTATTGATACTACTGCTACCACTACCACTGCTACCATTACTACCTCCACTGCTACTGTTATTACTACTACCACTACTACTATTACTGCTATTACTACTACTGCTACAGTTAAGAAATATGCTGAGTGACCTTGAGTGCAGGATGCTACTGAAGGTTCCTTTCACTCAGTTTCTCAGCAATCCAATGACCATATACCCCTCCCGTCTCAATTTAAAGATGGAGCCCAATTTAAAGATGGAACAGAGAAGGATAAAGTAATTGTTCAATGAACTAGCCTGCAATAGTTTGAGGAGGAGGAGGAGGAGGAGGAGGAAGAGGAGGAAGAGGAGGAAGAGGAGGAAGAGGAGGAGGAGGAAACTGGCAGCCCCAGCCTGAACTGAGAGGTCCCTTGAGCAGCAAAGCCGGGCTGGCCTGGCAAAGGCTGGAGACCATGAGAGCAGGTGTTTCTGCTTCAGCACCGCCCCCCCGGCTCAGCTTCTGGACCCTAGTGGGAAGCTGTGGGCTGCTGGAGGGAATGAGTCACCCTTCTCCAGGGCTGTAACTGTTTGCTCTCCCTCCTGTGTGTTTTCAAAGCTTTCAGAAGGTGCTATGCCAAGTGTCTGTGTCTCGACACCTGAGTTGGTGTCAACCTTGTGCACTGGGTTTGAGATGCCCACCCTCACCTCTCCCTCTCTGATGCTGCTGTGTCTTGCCCTCCCCACTGGCCTGATGAGAAGACCAGGAATCAGGGCAGGGGTGGGGGCTTTGGCTGAGTCTGTTATGCAATCATGAGCCGAGACTGACATGAAATCACTTTCACGGCCTGTGGATCTTGGCAGTAATGAGTGAGTGACAGTGGGTCCTCAGCCCCCAGAGGCAGTCAGAGTGCAGGCCCTGGGGGACTCAGCTATCACAGCTCTGCTTTCCTTTCTTACTGAGGAAGGAGGGCAGAGAGCAGGTGCTCACAAACCTTCCTGTGACACACACGGGTTCTCTTGCTTCCTGGGGGGGGTTTATTGACCGACTTTATCTGCTTGTCCTCAATCCTCTGCAGACCACTTGGGGGTCTTCTGCATGTGGGTTCTGACTGTGTGTCTGTGGGTGTGCTGGGAATGGTTCTGACCCCTTCTTTCTCTGTTGCCTTATTTTTAAGCTTTTAGTTTGGGGGTAGACTCAATAGGAGGAAAAAATCAAAACAGACAAAACAAAAATGCTGAAGCCAGGAGACTCTCCTTCTGGGAAAACTTGCTGTGAAAGTCCAAGACACTGTATTTTTGTTTGCTTTTTAATTTGGTAAATTATCATTATTTATTGGCTAGAGACAGCCAGAAGTTGAGAGGGAAGGGACTGATAGAGAAGGAGACAGACAGACAGACACCTACAGCCCTGCTTCACCACTCGCAAAGCTTTCTCCCTGCAGTTGGGGACCAGCGGGTCAAACCTGGGTCCTTACACACTGCATACTAGACATGTGCTTGACCAGGTGTGCCACTGCCTGGACCCCAGGACACTGTTTTTTAACTAGAGCTCTGCGGGGCTTTGGTATAGTTGGGATCAAACCCTGGACCTCTGAGCCTCAGGCACAGAAGTCCTTTTTGTATCTCTATGCTGCCTCCAGTCCTGAAAGCATGCCCACCCACACTCCCTGTCCTGTTTGCTGGACTCAGCCTCCCTGCCCACAAGTGAACACAAGTCTCATCTCCCATCACCTAAAATCTTCCACTGGGCCATGAAAGGAGACAGGGATGAAGAGCAACCAACAATCAGTCTTCTTTCATTTCTTTTATTTTCCTTTTTTTTTTTTTTTTGCCTCCAGGGTTACTGCTGGGGCTCGGTGACTGCACTATGAATCCACTGATCCTGGAGGCCATTTCTTCCCTTTTGTTGCCCTTGTTATTGCTGTCATTGTTGGACAGGACAGAGAGACATTGAGAGAAGAGGGGAAGACAGAGAGGGGGAGAGAAAGACAGACACCTGCAGACTTGCTTCATCACCTGTGAAGCGACTCCCCTGCAGGTGGGGAGCCGGGGGGCTCGAACCGCGATCCTTAGGATGGTCCTTGCACTTCGCGCCACGTGTGTGTTCTTAACCTGCTGTACTACCGCCCAAAGCCCTCTCTTTTTATTTCTTTATGTCTCATCAGAGCATTGCATGGGTCTGGCTGATGGCAATTTCTGGGATCGAACTCAGGACTTAGTACCTGCACGTCTTGTATGCTCACTCTCCACTCACTCTGCAGCCCTGTAGTGCTTATTCATATTTTATCCATGTATTCCTTGGAATAGGCAAAAACAGGAGAGGGAGAGAGAAATGGGAAGAGAGAGACCTGAAGCACTCCTTCTTTGCTTATGAAGATTCCTCCCAGCAGGTGGGGACTGGGGACTTGAACCCAGGACCTTGTGAACTATAACGTGTGAATGCTACCCAGTGCACCACTGTCAGGCCCTTACAGCTTTTTTAAAAAAATTATTTATTGGGGGATTAGTGTTTTACATTTGACAGCTTTCTTTCTTTTTAATTTAAATTTTTAAAAAACATCTTTTGAAGTTTATTTATTGGGTAGAGACAGCCAGAAGTCAAAAGGGAAGGGAGTATTAGAAAGGGAGAAGGAGAAAGGGGGAGAGAGAGAGAGAGAGAGAGAGAGAGAGAGAGAGAGAGAGACCTGCAGCCCTGCTTCACCACTTGCAAAGTTTCCCCCCCGCAGGTGGGGACAGGGGGCTCGAACCTGGGTCCTTGCACTATAATATGAGTGCTCAACCAGGCGCACCACCACCCGGCCCCTCGAGTTTTCTATTGAAAGGAAGCCCAGAGCTGCAAAGCCAGCGGCTCTCTCTTCTGTTGTCAGATGTGTGGTGCATTTCTGTATTCTTGGGCCAAAGCATGATACCCTGAAGGCTCAGGAGAATTACGAGGGACAGAGTGACTGAACTCGGTACCCTCTGCTTCAGCATCCACACTGTGCGGGGGAGGCACATTCCGGAAGGCAGCAGCAGGAGCCCAGAAGTAACAGCAGGGCCACTAGTGCTACCTCCTCACAGAGACACCCTCAGGCACTCACCTGCCAAGCTCCCCCATCCCCGAATCCTGACCAGGCCCCACTGGCGTGTTTGGGAAATGCACCGCAGTTCCGAGGCCAGTTGGATTCCAGAGGAATCCATCAAGGTGACTCTCACCAGAGAGAAAAATCACAAGAAGTCACTTATTTCTGTCGGGCGACAGTCCGCAGGCCAGGACCATGGAAAGACCCTGTGGGAAGAGGAATAGCTTCTCCATCACCAATTCCAACTTCTCTTCACAGGGTGCGGCCAGTTTGCTTGGATAAGGCTTCTGATTTGATTTTCCTAGTGGCAATAGGACCTCACACCTGAGATTCTACCAGCCCTGGGGCTGACTTTTAGAAATGTCAGCTCTGGACTGGGGAGACAGCACAGCGGTTCTGCAGGAGACTCCCCTGACTGAGACTCTGAGGCCCCAGGTTCAATCCCCAGCACCACCATCAGCCAGAGCCGAGCAGGGCTCTGGGCTCTGTTTCTCTTGTCGTTAAAGTAAAATAAAAAATTAAAAATTATAGCTAGTTAGATGACAGGGAGAGAGGGGAACCACAGTCCCCACTCCACTATCAATGGGGCTGCCGCCAGTGCCAGCCACGGTGCTCCCAGCTGGTGCCCAGGTTCAAACCCAGGGCCCTCCCTGCACATGAAGTATGGCTGCTACCGGGTAACTGTCTCTCTCGATGGATTTGATCACTTGAAATACTAGAACATTTTTGTCCTCAAAGGTAGAGATCCTAATATACAGCGAAGTGAATCAACACCTCCCTCCCAACACACACACACACACACACACACACACACACACACACACACACACACACACACACACACACACACACACAGAAAGAGAGGAGTGGGCTTGATTTTGGACACATTCCGCAATGATCCGAGCTGCAAGACTGGATCACGGGAGCCTTCCCTTAATCCTGGGTGGGAGGGAAGACGGTGCTCTGTGAGCTCAGCTCTTTGCCTGACACAGAAGCCACCCAACCATGCACCGCCAGAGTGTTCCCGTCAGGAGTTGGAGGACGGCATTCTGCAAAGCTGCTGCCTGCCTCACCCCTGTCCTTCACAGCTGAGGAGTCCTGATGGTACACCGTCAGGGGATACCGTAAGGGGAGGGCTGGCTTGCTTTTCCTCTGGCCTATCAAGCCCATGGCCTGCAGCCTGGAAAGAGTGCACTCGGAGCAAGGAGCTTCCTATGTCTCCTCTTGTCACTGGTGAATGTGTCCGCTCAGTGACCATGACAGACATGGTCTGCTGGGTCTCAACTTCTTGCTGATCAACAGTGTTGGTTATTATAGCCTCTCTCTCTTTCTCTCCCTATCTCTCTCTCTGTCTCATCCCTGACCATTTCAATTACATATCCATTCAAGAGTGCCTAACCATCGTTAGGAAGCCATTACAGATTATGGACCCAAGGCAAAGGCAATTAGTTCTCGACACAAAATCCTAAATACGCTTCATCCCCGTGTGGTGCCGTGTGGGGGCCACTTAGCACTTTAGAGCGGCTCAGAACACTCTGTGCGCCAGAGGAGCCACGCTGCTTTTCAGTGCTGCGTTTTCTATCCAGAAATTCAAGTTAAAAAAAAAATCATATTGCCGCGACTACCAAGTCAGATATTCCCTCTGCCACCACGTGCTAAGAAGTGCCTCACCTGTTGTTAGCTGGCATCAGTGCCAACCTACAGAGCAGGTGGGCAGGAACTAGAACCATCTCTATTTTCTTTTTTTATATTTATTTATTTTCCTTTTTGTTGCCCTTGTTTTTTTTTATTGCTGTTGTAGTTATTATTGTTGTGGTCATTGACGTCATCATTGTTAGACAGGACAGAGAGAAATGGAGAGAGGAGGGGAAGACAGAGAGGGAGAGGGAAAGACAGACACCTGCAGACCTGCTTCACCGCCTGTGAAGTGACTCCCCTGCAGGTGGCTCGAACCGGGATCCTTACGCCTTTCCTTGTGCTTTGTGCCACCTGCGCTTAACCCGCTGCACTACCGCTGGACTCCCATCCATCTCTATCTTCTTTGCTGTTTGGATGCCTGATAAGAACCACTTGGTCCCTGAGGAAAACACATCCATGGCTGATGGTCTGGAGAGCATCAAGTCCCACTCCCTTTCTAGTCACCGAGTGTTTTAGCTGTGACCACCTGAAGCTGCAGGTGTCATCTTTGCCCCTCACTTGGGAGCAGTGGCCTAGGGAGGTGGGGACAGACCAATCCCTGTAAGAACAGACACCGGACTGGAAGCCCAGCCTTGGGCTCCCCTGAGTCTTTGCCAGTCTGCCAGTGCCTCCTCCCCTCTCTCCTGCTCCAGGATCACAGGGAACATCCCGGTGGGGCCGGAGTCCACCTACTCGGCCCTCCTAACTGCCTCTCTCTCTCCGGCCCAGGCAGTACCAGTGTTCCGCATAAAACCCGAGACCCTGCCAGAAACCACCTTCCGAAACAGAAGCCTACAGAAAAGCGAACCTAGGGTGGCTCTGATCTCTTTTAAGAAAACCTGACAGGAGGTTGGGTGGTAGGGCAGCGGGTTAAGCATTAAGCAGGTGGCACAAAGCGCAAGGACCGGCGTAAGGATCCCGGTTCGAGCCCCGGCTCCCTACCTGCATGGGAGTCCCTTCACAGGCAGTGAAGCAGGTCTGCAGGTGTCTGTCTTTCTCTCCCCCTCTGTCTTCCACTCCTCTCTCCATTTCTCTCTGCCCAATCCAGCAACCACAACAACAATAAAAAACAACAAGGGCAACAAAAGGGAATAAATAAATAAATATTTGAAAAGTGTCTAAAAAGAAAAAGAAGAAAACCTGACACTAGGCCAGGTGGTGGCACATCTGGTTAAATGCACACATCACACTGTTCAAGGACTTGGGTTCGAGCTCCTGCTCCCCACCTGCAGGAGGAAAAGCTTCAGAAGTGGTGAGGCGGATACTGAAGGTGCCTTTTACTGTCTCTCTCCCCATTTCCTCTCAATTTCTCTCTGTCCTAGCAAATTAAGAGGAAAAGGAAGGAAGGAAGGAAGGAAGGAAGGAAGGAAGGAAGGAAGGAAGGAAGGAAGGAAGGAAGGGAAAATGAATACCAGGAGCAGTGGGTTTGCTGTACAGGCACTGAGCCTCAAGGATAACCCTGGTGGAAATAAAAATACAAATAGAAGGAGAAAAAAAAAACCTGACACATCAAATTCAAACTCCTGGAAACTGATTAAGGAGAGGGCTCGTGCGGTACTTACTCCTCTATTAAAAGGTTTTCAACAAAGAAACACACGCGAATACATAAATACAGCCGTGAAGACAGTGGCTTCAGAAGGACTGGGGATTGCAGCCCAGGAGATCGGTACTTTGCAAAGCATTTTCTGCAGGGCTGGGGGATTGCAATTTGGAGAACACAGGTCCCTTCCCTGTCATATCTTAAAAGCCCCTGTCTGTCTACACTGCACTGAGCTGAGTAGATGTGGTTATTATTTTCTCTTACACTTCTTGAAGGACCTCAGAACCCACCAAAGAAAAGAGATTCAATACCCAGAGCCTTAACGACCAGGTGTGACTTCAATAACCTATGGTCAAAGTCATTCATTCCTGTTAGCCAGTCAGCGCTCTTTCCTGGACTACCCTAGCTGCTACTTCAGGTCATAGATACCCTCTCAACACCTCTGGGCCGCTCTGTCGGGGGTGGGGGTGGGGGCTGTACGCCCACAACAGGCAGGCTCCTGCGACCACGATGTCACGGGGCCTAGAGACTAAGGGCAGGGCCGGCAACTTGCACACCTGGTCCAGGGCTGCCTTTGTCTGCATGATGGTCAGGACAACCTCAGTCGCCACGGGCTGGTGTGAAGTTGTGTCTTGAGACCCAACTACAGACTAGCAACTGTTCCACAGCAAGGACCCTACCAGAGTGCCCGGGATTCACGCCAGACACCCCATTACCACGGCAAGAGGCTCAGTGTTCTCTCCCTGGCAACCTCTCTCCTTCTGGGAAGGCCCAAGATCCTTTGCTCATAAAGCAGGTGGCCAAGTCAGCTCTTCTCATGTTTCTTTCTTTTTAATATTTATTCTCTTTTGTTGGCCTTGTTTTATGGTTGTAGTTATTATTATTGTTGTTGTTGGATAGGATAGAGACAAATGGAGAGAGGAGGGGAAGACAGAGAGGGAGAGAGAAAGACAGACACCCGCAGACCTGCCTCACCACCTGTGAAGCGACTCCCCTGCAGGTGGGGAGCCGGGGGCTCGAACCGGGATCCTTATGCCAGTCCCTGCGCTTGGAGCCACTTGTGCTTAACCCACTGCACTACCGCCTGACTCCCAGTAATAAATATTTTAAAGGAATATAAATGGAGTATAATCTATATTCACACATATATCACTATATATATGCTTTTAAGCTGGTCTAATAAAATGAGCTGCACCTGGATTCAAAGTACTGAATGGGAATAAGGCCTAAGTATTCACTCCTGCTGCATTCTATGACAAGTTGACAGGACATTACTTTTGAAAACTGTGGAGCCCAGTGGTCCAGGAGGTGGCACAGTGGATAAAGCATTGGATTCTCAAGCATGAGGTCTTGAGTTCAATTCCCAGCAGCACATGTACCAGAGTGATGTCTGGTTCTTTCTCTCTCTCCTCCTATCTATCTCATAAATAAATAAATAAATAAATAAATAAAATCTCTAATAAAAATTGTGGAGCCCAGTAGAATTTATCAGGAAAAGAGCAGAGAGAAGAACTCTGAGATGGAGGCTAGCTTCTACAAGCCACCACCTCAGACAAGGAACCACAGAGCAGCTTCTACCACCGTTCCTGCTCCGGTGTGGACTCCATATCTGAGAATCCCAGTCCACAAAACCCTTCTCCCGCCCTCCGGGGACCTCGCCTCAGTCTGAATGCAGTGCTGCCCCCTCTGGGAACCAGACCTCCCTTCTCTGGGAACTGTCCTCGCTGTAGCATCACTAAGGTCTCCAGGGTCCTAACTCAGGTCCTTCTGCGTCTCTCCAAAGTGAATGGAGTGTCAACACAGAGACCACAGCATGTCAAGACCAGCTTTGCCGACTACTATCTTGCCAATCAAGAACAAAACTGGGTTAAAAGGAAAAAGAAACATAAATTGAACTACCACTTGCTATTGTCATTTCAAAGACAAGTTGTCCTTGGACCATTTTGAGAAGGACACACTGGCACAGTCTGAGCGTTCCCCCAGGAAAGGGGCCAGCAGATGCCGTCCCATGGACCAGACTTCTCCAGGAAGCTGCCACCAGAGCCCTGAGCTCTCAGGTAACAGAATCTAGAGATGGGGCCTTGCCTTCACCTCAAAGAGGAGGTGCAGTGGCTTCCTTCTGTTTTTTAATGCCACTAAGACTTCATTCTTTACAGATCAGCTTCACATATGTGGCAGGAATGCCACCTAACTCAACAGGACAAGCAACACAGACTCAAAGTGAAAGGATGGAAAACTATCATCCAAGCTAATGGGCCACAAAAAAGGTCAGATATTCTCATATCTGACACAATAGACTTTAAAATAACTACAATAATGAAAGATAGAAATGGACATAATTTAGTGTTCAGAGGATCAGTCAGCCAAGAGGACTTAACAATTATTAACATCTATGGACCCAACAAGGGGCTGTCTAAATACATCAAACACCCACTCAGAGAGCTACAGCAACATGTTAACAGCAACACAGTCATAGTAGGGGACTTCAACACCCCACCCTCCCAACTTGACAGATCCTCTAGGCAGAGGATAAAGAAATGAGGGAATTAAATGAAAAAAATAGATAAACTAGAACTATTGGACATTTTCACAGTCATTCACCCCAACAAACTGGAATACACATTCTATTCAAGTCTATATGGGTCATTCTCAAGGACAGACCATATGTTAGGCCACAAAGACAGTGCCAACAAATCCAAGAGCATCAAAAGCATCCCAAGGATCTTCTCAGACCACAGTGGAATTACATTAACACTTAACAACAAATAAAATATTAAAGTCCCCAAATCTGGAAACAACAGTATACCACTTAATAACTACTGAGCCAAGGAGGAAATTAAGGAAGAAATTAAAATGTTTCAAGAATCCAATGAAAACACAGACACAAGCTATCAAAATATTTGGGACATAGCTAAGGCAGTTCTGAGAGGGATGTTCATAGCCACAAAGTACACATTAAGAAGGAGGAGGAGGAGGAGAAGAAGGAGAAGAAGGAGAAGAAGGAGGAGGAGGAGGAGGAGAAGGAGGAGGAGGAGGAGGAGGAGGAGGAGGAGGAGGAGGAGGAGGAGGAGGAGGAGGAGGAGAAACTCAAGTAAATAACCTGACTGTATACCTTAGTGACTTAGAAGAAGAGGAACAAAGGAACCATAAATCAACCAGAAGGACTGAAATAACTAAAGTTAGGGCAGAAATAAAAAGAACATTGAAAATAAAGAGAACCATACCAAAAAAAAAAAAAAAAATCAACAAAGCTACATGTTGGTTCTTCGAAAGAGTAAACAAAATTGGAATGACGAACCGTGAGGCCTTGTTCCTTGGTGTGCTCTGTGCTGCCTAGCCTGGTGCCTGAGGGTGTCAAGGAACCCAGGCTGGGAGGGAGACTGTGTTCTCACATCTGTCATGGGGAGATGAGAAACTGTAGCCGTGTGAGAACAGCTGGACTGAAACTCATTGACTCTTCAATAGTTACAAAAAAATCACATCGTCTAGGGCAGAGGCTTTCTTCTGGTTCTGTCCCACAGCTGGGATGAGTAAAACCCTTCAGACTCCAAAGCACAATTACAGTTTTTTAAATTAAACTTCCTCTAAAAAAAAAAAAGACCCTTCAATGGTAGATTTGATAAGGACTCTAAAAAAGGTAGGAGGTAGGCCACTGTGAAATACAATTATTATCCTTATGCTAACAACAGAATTTCTCCATCATTGAATCCCAGTCAAGGAAGTGAACCATCCTGAAGTAGAAGGGGCTGAACTAGTGCAAAACAACTTAATCTCCTTTCCCTTCCTAGTGTGCTTGTAACTAAGACCCTCCAGGAGCACTTCATTCTCTTTCCTGTCCATATGAAGAAATGCTATGAAATGATCTTTTTCTAGTCCTCCCTCCCCCCTCCCCTTCTTCCCCCTCCTCCCATTCATTTCTATTTATCGATGTAATTATACGTGGTAATCAGCTATGCCTCTGCCATTCCATCTACCTGCCCATCCTGCTCTAAGGCCTTCATAGTTTTAAATAAAAGGAAAATAAATGTCCCCAGAATCCCCAAGACATGCCTACATATCCTTGTTGAATTTTTAGGAAATAACTACTAACCTGTTTCTCTCTGGAATACTATCTTTCGTGGAGAAATTTCAAAGATATCCTAGTGCGTGACTAATAACCACCTACATGTGACACAGCCTAGCCTCTCTGAGCTGAGACTTAGCTCCAGGGGTGTGTCTGTGCGTGTGTGTGTGTGTCTGTCAGTGTGTGTGTGTCTGTGTGTCTCTGTGTGTCTGTGTCTCTGTGTGTGTGTGCCTGTGTCTGTGTGTGTGTCTGTGTGTGTGTCTGTGTGTGTGTGTGTCTGTCAGTGTGTGCCTGTGTGTGTGTGTCTGTGTGTGTCTGTGTGTGTCTGTGTGTGTGTCTGTGTCTGTGTGTGTCTGTGTCTGTGTGTGTGTGTCTGTGTGTGTGTCTGTGTCTGTGTGTGTCTGTGTGTGTGTGTCTGTGTGTCTGTGTCTGTGTCTTTGTGTGTCTGTGTGTCTGTGTGTGTGTCTGTGTGTGTGCTATATCAATACACACTCACACATGTGCAGAAACAGGTACAGAAAGCACACGTCTGTGCGTATGTGTTTTGATGCATCTATCTCACCTGCAGAGTATGCTCTCTGAGCATGTGGCTTGAGTCGGATTTCTACCAATATTCCGCCATTCTGTCACACTCAAAAACAAAAAAGGAGCAATGCCACAGTGTCAGTCTACCGGTGTGTCGCCAGTGAAACTCTCAGGTCTGACCCAAAGGAGCGAGAAGGGCTGGAAACAGAGGTGTCGTCCCTGCTGAGGAGCCTGGGGAGGCCTGTGTGGCCTGGGGTAGGAGGGAGGACCCTCGGTGGCTTTGCTGTCAGGGATGTCTAGAGGAGCTGCGTGTTCCCCATGAAAGAAGCAATGGCCCTGTCAGTGCCACCCCCGGGGCGGGGTCCCAGCCTTGGTGACTACACCCAGTCCCTTGGTGACTACATGGCAGGGACTCCCATGCACCGGCTGTCAGGAGATGCCAGGATGTTTCACAAGCAGGATAAGCATGCCATATGTCTGTCTTTCTGGTGTGACCGCAGTCCAGCGAAGCTCTGGACAGGGCATACACATGCCCCAAATATCTGTGATTTGAGTTTTCAAACAGAGAACCTTCCCCTCACCTCCCCCACTCTGCCCAGTCCCCACCCCAACTCCACATCGGCTGCTCACAAAATGCCACAAGGGACAAGTCAGGGTACGCGGAGAAACCAAGAGCCAGTCACTAAAGAGAAGCCTGCCCCCCGCCCCCGCCAGGCTCTGTTCAAGCAAGCCATTCCTCCAGCTAACGTGAAGATGGACCCCTTGGAATCCAGAGCAAACCACAGACACGCCAGTGACACCGACAGCATGCAATGACCAGATGCCCGTCAGCCCCCGCGGCCATGCTGTGATCGCTTCAAGCTCAGGGAACCACGCGTCCTCCGTGCGGTGGGCCGGCTGGCTGCCCACACGCCAAGGTGAGGTTGGGAAGAAAACTGGGCTGAGGTCCAGTGCCTACCCGGCACTCCCTAAGGCCAAGGGAAGATGGCGCCTGTGTCCATCAGTTTGCCAACAGCACATCTGCATCCCCTAGCCTGACTGGTCTTTGTCTCTTTTGGGGGGGGGGCACTGCCCACACCAGGTGGTCCTCATTCTGAAGGTGGGGCATCGGGGAGCTCCCGGGCCAGCGGCATGCGGTCATTTAAGAGTTTAAGTGGGACGGAGAGGGGCAAGCTGGTCTTGGAAGGCCTGAGGTTACTGCCGCTGACTCACGGGTTTTCAAAGGGCCCTGAATCCAATCTTGATTTGCACCAGGCTGTGTTTCTGCTGAGGTCAAGGCAAGAGCCTACCAGCTGGGGACAGGACGGGCCACCCCTCCCTCTCCTTTGTCTTTCAAGAGCCCCTGTGCAGGACTGCAGGGGTTTCTCCCTTGCTGGAGCCCAAGGGGAGCAGAGCCCAGATGCAGTCTTGATCCTAACTGCTCTGGGCTAAGAAGGCCCTTTCCTTGGCTGCCCTCCCTGTCTGCTGCGGATGGAGGCTGCTCCTGTTACCCTGTGATGGTGCTATGGTTAATTACTGTGCAGGCACTACCCTGAGATAAAATCCAGACACTTGGCATCTTTAATCGAGGTTTAAAAGCTCTTGGGATCATGGCCTGTTTCACCACAAATATGTACCTTTTATAAAACAGGCTTCCTTCTCTTTAGTTGTTAGAGGAGAGGAGAGGGGAGGAGAGGGGAGGGGAGAGAGGAGGGGAGGGGAGAGGAGAGGAGAGGGAAAGGGAGGGGAGAGGAGAGAGGAGGGGAGGGGAGGGGAGAGGAGAGGGGAAGGGAGGGGAGGGGAGAGAGGAGGGGAGAGGAGAGAGGAGGGGAAGGGAGAGGAGAAAAGAGGGGAGGAGAGAGGAGAGGAGAGAGGAAGGGAGGGGAGAGGAGACAGGAGGGGAGGGGAGAGGAGAGAGGAGAGAGGAGGGGAGGGGAGGGGAGAGGAGAGGAGAGAGGAGGGAAAGGAAGAGGAGAGAGGAGGGGAGGGGAGAGGAGAGAGGAGGGGAGGGGAGAGGAGAGAGGAGGGGAGGGGAGAGGAGAGAGGAGGGGAGGGGAGAGGATAGAGGAGGGGAGGGGAGGGGAGAGGAGAGGAGAGAGGAGGGAAAGGAAGAGGAGAGAGGAGGGGAGGGGAGAGGAGAGAGGAGGGGAGGGGAGAGGAGAGAGGAGGGGAGGAGAGAGGAGGGGAGGGGAGAGGAGAGAGGAGGGGAGGGGAGGGGAGAGGAGAGGAGAGAGGAGGGAAAGGAAGAGGAGAGAGGAGGGGAGGGGAGAGGAGAGAGGAGGGGAGGAGAGGGAAGGGGAGGGGAGAGGAGAGAGGAGGGGAGGGGAGGGGAGAGAGGAGGGGAGGGGAGAGGAGAGGAGAGGGAAGGGGAGGCGAGAGGAGAGAGGAGGGGAGGGGAGGGGAGAGGAGAGGGAAGGGGAGGCGAGAGGAGAGAGGAGGGGAGGGGAGGGGAGAGGAGAGGGAAGGGGAGGCGAGAGGAGAGAGGAGGGGAGGGGAGGGGAGAGGAGAGGAGAGAGGAGGGAAAGGAAGAGGAGAGAGGAGGGGAGGGGAGAGGAGAGAGGAGGGGAGGGGAGAGGAGAGAGGAGGGGAGGGGAGAGGAGAGAGGAGGGGAGGGGAGAGGAGAGGAGAGGAGGAGAGGAGAGGAAAGTGAAAGGAATACTATTACTTCTTAAATGCCTGCATAAATCACACCAGAAATGACTTTTAAAAATTTTTTAAAGATTGCTTTCTGGTCATTGACCTATTACTGCATCTACCTCCTTGCAGTAATTCTGTCCGTGGCAAGTGTCTGGCTTGTAATAAAGCAGAACAGACCTAGTAATCAATTTCCACAGCAACCAAGAAGACCTGATGTGCAAATCTCTCTAATGAACAGCAAGAGGCCAATTACATGGACTGGAATATATTCATTTGGTTTCTTCTTCAACTCAAAGTCTCATGCTAATGAAGGAGCTGTAGAGTTACCAATCTTAGACGAGCAGTTTTCTTTTCCCCAGAAGGACATGTTCGAATGAGAAATTTTAATACTATTAAAATAACCAACCTCATATGTCTATTTGAATATGTGGGGCTCAAATGCAGCCCATTCCTAACTTAATTTTTTTTTTTTGACGGATGCAAGTGGAAACAGCCAAGTAACTCTCCAAATACTCCTAAGCATTGTTTATTTATTCCAGATGTCTAGATTCATCTTACTGGAAAAAAAAACAGTTTAAATTCTATCTTTGTAATTAACCTCTTCTCAACTTGAGAAGTGTATACACTTATCCAGAGAAGCGAGCTAAAAATCCAGAGGAGTTTGTTGAAGATTCTCATAATTATACAGCAGGCTCAGGATTACTAGGGTTATAATTATATACCAAGTGGAGAATTGAGCATGGAGAGAGGGCTTCATAAAAATAATCAAGTGTTGTCCATGAACCAAGGTACAGTCAATACTTGGAGAATCGCATTAAGTCTTTTAACATCTGTGGAACGACCTTCCGCAGCAGGCATCATTGCTTGATTAGCTTTATGGACCCTCACGGTTGGTTCCCTCAGTCTAGTGTCAGAGTGGGCCGGGGAGTGCGTCTTACAGACAACACAGCTTGCGTGCATCTGGGCCCCCGAGGGGTGAGTGGGATAGTGGGCACACATGCTGGCCGCTGTTGGAAGCAGTGTGGGGAGTCCCTCTGGCCTGGAGAGCCTCTAAAAGGCTCTGAGGCAAACAGGCTCCCAACCTGCAGACAGGGCTTCTGAGCTGAGTTGGGGAATTGCAAAAGGGTGAGGTTCTCCTAAGGCAGTGTTTTAGGGTTCCTGACTGGCCGACCGCCCCCACCCCCCTGCCCTGCCCAACAGCCCTGCGGCTAGGAGAAGCTGAGGACACGTCTCGTGAGAGATGGGATGGAGTTGCAGAGAAAGCAGACCACAGCAAACAGTGGGGAGAGGAGGCAGGACAGGCCGGGTCACAGTCAGCCAGGCTGTGGCTGCAGACGCGACACCCCTCCCCCCAGTCTCCTAGCCCCCCAACTCCCCCCCCCCCCCCCCCCCCGGAGTCCGAGGCCTGGCTATTCACCTGTGGGCCCAGCATGCCTCAGCCACACACACATGCAAATCCGGACTGGCCGGCTGACTCATGAACGGGCAGTTTTAGACCAAGGGCGTCATCATCTTGCCCCCACCCCCAGAAGCACCCTGGTGACACTGGTGCATGCAGCCCGCAGCCCCCACCCCCCCAACATTCACATCTCTTCTCTGTCTGCCCAGAACAGAGCTGACGTGTTGCATTCAGCAGGGAAACACGCTTTTCAGGGGTGTCCCAGGCACCGGTGTGAACACAGCCAGGGCCACCATTTCAGGAAGCTCCTCACAGTCACAGAGGGGGCCTGGGAGACGGAGCCCCAGAGCTCCTCCGGCCTCCTCCACACCCCACAGAGTCCCACTCCGGTCCCTTCCCCCCTGCAAGTCACAGCCAGGACACCTGGGCGTCAGTCACCCCAAGAGGGAGGCCCAAGCTCCTCCAGTTCCTCTCTCTGGGATCTCAAACTCAATGTGGGTGGTGTCTCTAGGCATGAGCGGGTGTGACAAGGGGGGGTGGTATCAGGGCAGGGTGGTTCTCCTTCCTGAGAGTCAGGGGGGCAGTGGCCCTAAGCTCCTTTCTCTGTGACTCAGCCCAGAGGGAGGCTCCAGGATGGGCCAGGCTGGGTGTCTCTCTGTCTCTGTGGCCCTGGCTTCCTCCCTGTCATCTTTTTTGGGGGGGAGGGGGTCAGGGGGTACAGCATTCCCCGGCGGGCATGCACTGGCACCAGGCCGCACAGGGCTGAAGTCCCAGCACCTAGTTTGTCATCATGAGGCTTCCAGGAGGAGGCTTGCTTACCTGTCACTGTAGGCGGCGGCGGTGGCAGGGGTGGGCTGGGCGTAGCGGTAAGCGGCATAACCACCCTGAAACGCAAGAGAAACAGGGACTCAGACGCTGGGGTGCGTCTCCCGCAGGGCCCAGCTCCCCAGAGACCAAGACCGGCGGCTTCCCCCAGTCCACTGGAGGCTAAAGCAGAGAGAAAACACCTGCAGCCAGGGAGGCCGCCCCCACCTCCAGCTGGAAGTTAGATGTTATCAGGCTCCACAGAAAACCCAAGCAGAAAGGGCCCAGCACCCTGGAAAGGCCTGTCACTCAGCATTATTGAGACTGTCCCCAGCATGGGTCCTCCCTCCACTGGTCTCCACTTTGAAGATTCTGCAGTGCCGCTGATGCATTAGTTATTAAGTAGTTATCCACTCTTATTCTGTTCCTACCTCCACACAACTCAAAGCTTTGTTGTTTTTCTTATCTGGGAGACCGGCAAACCCTGCCTTTGAATACTTTCTGGTGGCCCCTGCACGTGAGGGAAGGCAAATAAAGGTGATTCAAGGAGGCGTCTTTCCCTTCCCTAATGTTGTGGGATTTTAATTTTTTTAAAGAAAGTTGGGTGGGTGTTCACATTGCAGCCTCCCCCCTTCCCCCCGTTTATTGAGAACATATAGCACACTGGCTCACACAGGGGGTTTGGTATGGAAAAATAGGGTGAAGTCTTTTACAATCACTAAGGGAGAAAAGAAAAATTCTGAAGGAGGAAAAAAAACAATAAGACAGCTCTTCCTTGTTTGCAGCGGTAATTGCAATTGTTCAATTAAGCAGAGGACAAGCACATGGGCACGTTTGGAAGGGGCTGTGTTCAGCGGAGCAGCGATGGACGATCAAACGGTAAAAATAACAGGCCACGCTGCCCCATCAAGTGCTGTCCGAGGCTCTCGGCACAGGTAACGCACAGGATCTGGTCTCCCCTGGGAACGTGGGGCGGGGGGCACGGGCAGGCTGTGGCCGGCTGCACAGCCCCTCGTCCTGGGAGGTCACAGTCCTCACTGCCGGGGGTGTCTCCACTCCACACACAGTGTGAGAGGCCCTGCAGCAGCACTGGGCTGGCAGCTCTAACAGCACGGCCAGGCCAGGAGCACACACCTAGCTGAACTCTGACAGAAGGAAAGACAAAACGAAAGTGGGTCAAATTGCACATCAACGGGGAAGCTTCACAGTTGGTCTCTTCTAGCCAGTCAGCTCCCCAAATTAATCTGTGAACACCCACAAAGCAAAGTGAAAATAAAAGATCAGGTTTATCCTTCCAGAATGTATCTCATTTTTTTTCTTTTTTCTTTTTTATCATTGGAGAAGACACATCCAAATCACCCTGACAGATAATCAATCACCAAGAATTTGGAGCCGGTGTGTAGAGATAGGAAGTTTGCCTCGGGGGAGTAAATAAATAAATAAAAATTAAAAGAAACACCCAAAACATGGAAGTTTAAAAAGAAAAAGAGGCCTGCACAAGACACCACCTGGTGTTCTGGGCTCCAAGTTCTCTCATGGGGAAAGAGGGGGCCTCCTTCGTTGTTGTGAGGCCAAGAGAGGCTGTCACAGCAGCTTGGAGCTCTGGGTGGAGAATGAATGACAGGCCGAGAGGGAAGCCGGTCACTGGACTCCAGGGCCCTTCTCGTCTTCTGCCTGTCTCTGCCTGGGATTTCTGGATCCTTCCAAGAGGGCACAGGTGTGTGTGTGCACAGTCCTCAGACTTAATGAGGCAGGGAGGGGCTAGAATTGAGGAACTGATTGCAAAAAGACACCAGGAGCAACCAATTGAAAACTCTGATGGAAGGAAAAGGGGGGGGGGGAGGAAAAGAGAGGGAAGAGGGAGGGAGGGAGAGAGAGAGAGGGAGAATGAGAATGTGTGTGTGTGTGTGTGGAGAGATAAAGAGAGAGGAGAATATGTATATGTGTGTGTGTGTGTGTGTGTGTGTGTGTGTGTGTGTGTGTGTGTGTGTGTAGAGAGAATGAGAATATGTGTGTGCATGGAGAGAGAGGAGAGGGAGGGAGAGAGGGAGAGGGAGAGAGAGAGAACCCTCTCCCTGAATTAAAATTACAGGAGGAGGGAGTTATTGTAAAGATATTTGCATGGGATATCATCTAAATCATCATGATTTTGGTGACTGATATTCATTCCAGCAAATCTTTCTTTCTTTCTTTCTTTCTTTCTTTCTTTCTTTCTTTCTTTCTTTCTTTCTCTCGCCTCCAAAGTTATTGCTGGGGCTCGGTGCCTGCACTACAAATCTACTGCTCCTGGAGGCCATTTTTACACACCTCCATTTTACTGGAAAAGACAAAGAAATTGACAGAAAAGGGCAAGATAGAGAGGGAGAAAGGAGACACCTGCAGACCTGCTTCTCCACTTGTGAGGTGTCCTCGCTGCAGGTGGGGAGCCGGAGCTCAAACCCAGCCCTTGCACACGGCCCTCGGTGCCCCAGTGAGGATGCTGTTATCTGAGCTCTCCAGCTCAGTGGCCCCTGATCCTCAGAGCCTGATGTTCACCTGGGCGTAGCTGATGGAGTGAGCTGACATCCTCCTTCATTTAGTTTAAGCTCACTGGCACTTATGTGCAAACAGCCACATGGAGCTTGGGAGGGTCTTTTTTGGACAGTAGCTATCTAAGAGAGCCCAGAAACACGTCATGATTAAGGGACAAAAAAAAAGGGGGACAAAAACAGAGTGGTGGTTTGATCCCTTGATCTGTGTAAGGCGTCCTCTCTCTCTGCTGTTCTCTCTTTATGAAATCATAGTACGGACACGGCAGAGTTGTGCATTAACACAGTGTACATGTGTGCGCCTGCTGATCAAAAAAATACAAATTGCTTTAATTTGCTTTCTGAACAGGTGATTCTAATCAATTTTATAGCTTCATATTTTGCAGCCGGCTGAGCATAGCTAGCGGCTTCTGCAAGGTTCCGTGGAAATGTCTGGAAAGACGGAAAAGGACTTGCTTGCCTCTCTTTGCTGTTCCCTTCCGTGGAAACAGCAGTTCCCCTCTGCCCTTTACAACTGGGGTCTCTCCCAGCACTGAAACAAAGGGAAGGCCCTTGCTGGTCCCATGTTCTTGCTCCTAAAGCAGGCTGCCTTCCCATGTGGCATAGCAGAAATGGGACCTTACAGAGTCCCTCCCCACCTCATGAATGTGTGAAGACATTCCCCACCTCATGGATCTGGAACCTTCAATTTCTGAGTTGATTCCAGGTGCTCCATGGTGGGAGCGGGCGGGGTGGGGGGGGGGTGGCGAGAGCTGCCAGAGAAGGGCCTTGAAGGCAGCTCCTTGAAAACTCTGCTTAGCTGGGGAGAAGAAGGCCATGGCCAAGCAGACTTGGGGAATGCTGACTTTAAATGAGCAGGGGCAGGTGGGGGTGCACCTGGTTAAGTGCAAGAACCCGCCCAAGGATACTGGTTCAAGCTCCTGGTTTGAGCCCCTAGCGGATGTGTTGGTTCCTTTTTTTTTTTTTTTTTTCTTTTTTCAATGTGTTTCTTTGGAAGTTTGAGCAGCGAGAAATAGGTGTGAAAACAATCAGGCTAGGTGTGAAATAAATTCACCAGAGTTGGCAATGCCTCCAGTGACAGTTACATTAGCTATGCTGTCTCTTAATGACGGAGAGGGTGAGGAGGCATATTTTATTTTCATTTTACCACTGCAGTTAAATCCGGCTACGGCACTAAAATCTTTACTGCAGACAAATGATTCAGTGAAAAGTCCCTGATTCTTTCTGTGGCATGTCACTCACTAACCTCAGCTACATCTATCAGGGCAAGATGTTCACAACCCAGCCAGGCCTCTCTGTGGATTCCCTGGTGATGGGGCAAAACGTTCGGCACCGGAGACATCTACTCTGTGTGGAAGAAATCACCCTCACTCCCATCAGAGGACAGAGTGAAAGACCAGGGGGCTGTTTAAGGCCAGTGCTAGTCTAAGAACTAGCAAATCCAAGTGAGTTTCCCCTCGTGTGTGTGTGTGTGTGTGTGTGTGAGAGAGAGAGAGAGAGAGAGAGAGAGAGAGAGAGAGAATCTCTCCTCAGAAAGCATCTTGTTAGTAGAGCTTTGCAGGAACCCACAGTCACAGTGAGGAGCTTCCCCACCAGTCAGGATTTCATACCTGCACCAACTTATTGCCATACACAGGCTCTTGGTACACTACTCTATAAAGAAACAGAAATGCAATGTTTTCAATGCAAAAGAAAGATGAAATAAATCAGCAAAATAAATCTAAAAATACACATATGCATCAGTCAGACAGAAAAAAAAAACCTGAGCAATTCCTTTTACAAGTTTGCTCCTCTTCCTTCCCAGGACTCGAGGGACCCAGTCAACCCAAAGGGGAGCCAGAGGACCCCAATTCCAATTCCAATCTCTATAGCAGAGAAGGTGAGTGGGCGGAGGCGGCCACAGCCCCTGTAAGGCTGCTGCAGACAGTGCTAGGCTATACAGAAGGAAAAAAGGGGCTTCATGGCTTCTGACTCTTCCATGTCAATCCCAACAGTCCAATGAACTTAATAAAAAAAAAAGGATTACCTCTTTGGGTTCACCTTTTCAGCTAGAAAGAAAGATAAGACACACAGAGAGACAGAGACAGAGAAGGGAAGATGCCACAGCACTGAAGCTTCCTGCAGAGCAGAGGGGGTCCAGCTCACACCTGGGTCTTGAGCTTGGCAAAGCAGCCCCCCAGATGAACTCTCCCACCAGCCCCCCACTCCCAGCCCCACCCAACACCCGTCTGTCTCTCATCCTGAGTTAAGGTCCCTGGATATTCAGACTTGGTCTCCTGCCACTGAGGCAGCCAGATGATACCACAGGGCAGCCCTCACCCCAGCTACCAAAGGCTTTACTATTTTATTGTTTTTTTATTATCTGTATTTACTTACTGGGTAGAGATAGCCAGAAGTCAAGAGGGAAGGGGCAGAAAGAGAGGAAGAGAGACAAAGAGACATCTGCAGACTTGCTTTACCACTTGCAAAACTTTCCCCCTGCAGGTGGGATCAAGGCTCCAACCCAGGTCCCTGTTGAGCGCTGTGACATGTGCGCTCAACCAGGTGCGCCACCACCCAGCCTGCTTTCTCTCTACCGAAATGAACAAGTTGACGCAGAACCAGTGAAACTTGGGGTGCACAGGGCTCCAACTCTGGGGGGGAAGTGTGTGTGTGTGTAAAAATGAATTTATTCAAATTAAGTCACAATCACCAACGTGCAGCTGTGATGAACCAGCTGTGCAAATCAAATCCTGTCTGTGGGCTGTGAAGTGTGTGTGTGGCCCAGCCTTGGGGAGCAGGGTCTGGAGGAAGCAAGCTCTAGAGAGAGGTGGGGTCTGAGAGGGAGTGAGCTCTAGAGACAGGAGGGGTCTGGAGGGAGTGAGCTCTAGAGACAGGAGGGGTCTGGAGGGAGTGAGCTCTAGAGACAGGAGGGGTCTGGAGGGAGTGAGCTCTAGAGACAGGAGGGGTCTGGAGGGAGTGAGCTCTAGAGACAGGAGGGGTCTGGAGGGAGTGAGCTCTAGAGACAGGAGGGGTCTGGAGGGAGTGAGCTCTAGAGACAGGAGGGGTCTGGAGGGAGTGAGCTCTAGAGACAGGAGGGGTCTGGAGGGAGTGAGCTCTAGAGACAGGAGGGGTCTGGAGGAAGGGAGCTCTAGAGAGAGGAGGGGTCTGGAGGGAGTGAGCTCTAGAGAGAGGAGGGGTCTGGAGCGAGTGAGCTCTAGAGACAGGAGGGGTCTGGAGGAAGGGAGCTCTAGAGACAGGAGGGGTCTGGAGGAAGGGAGCTCTAGTGACAGGAGGGGTCTGGAGGAAGGGAGCTCTAGAGACAGGAGGGGTCTGGAGGAAGGGAGCTCTAGAGAGAGGAGGGGTCTGGAGGGAGTGAGCTCTAGAGAGAGGAGGGGTCTGGAGCGAGTGAGCTCTAGAGACAGGAGGGGTCTGGAGGAAGGGAGCTCTAGAGACAGGAGGGGTCTGGAGGAAGGGAGCTCTAGTGACAGGAGGGGTCTGGAGGAAGGGAGCTCTAGAGACAGGAGGGGTCTGGAGGAAGGGAGCTCTAGAGACAGGAGGGGTCTGGAGGGAGTGAGCTCTAGAGAGAGGAGGGGTCTGGAGGGAGTGAGCTCTAGAGAGAGGAGGGGTCTGGAGGGAGTGAGCTCTAGAGACAGGAGGGGTCTGGAGGGAGTGAGCTCTAGAGACAGGAGGGTTCTGGAGGGAGTGAGCTCTAGAGACATGAGGGGTATGGAGGGAGTGAACTCTAGAGAGAGGAGGGGTCTGGAGGAAGGGAGCTCTAGAGAGAGGAGGGGTCTGGAGGGAGTGAGCTCTAGAGACAGGAGGGGTCTGGAGGAAGGGAGCTCTAGAGAGAGGAGGGGTCTGGAGGGAGTGAGCTCTAGAGAGAGGAGGGGTCTGGAGGGAGTGAGCTCTAGAGAGAGGAGGGGTCTGGAGGAAGGGAGCTCTAGAGAGAGGAGGGGTCTGGAGGAAGGGAGCTCTAGAGAGAGGAGGGGTCTGGAGGAAGGGAGCTCTAGAGAGAGGAGGGGTCTGGAGGAAGGGAGCTCTAGAGAGAGGAGGGGTCTGGAGGAAGGGAGCTCTAGAGAGAGGAGGGGTCTGGAGGGAGTGAGCTCTAGAGAGAGGAGGGGTCTGGAGGGAGTGAGCTCTAGAGAGAGGAGGTGTCTGGAGGAAGGGAGCTCTAGAGAGAGGAGGGTTCTGGAGGAAGGGAGCTCTAGAGAGAGGAGGGGTCTGGAGCGAGTGAGCTCTAGAGAGAGGAGGGGTCTGGAGGGAGTGAGCTCTAGAGACAGGAGGGGTCTGGAGGAAGGGAGCTCTAGAGAGAGGAGGGGTCTGGAGGGAGTGAGCTCTAGAGAGAGGAGGGGTCTGGAGGGAGTGAGCTCTAGAGAGAGGAGGGGTCTGGAGGAAGGGAGCTCTAGAGAGAGGAGGGGTCTGGAGGAAGGGAGCTCTAGAGAGAGGAGGGGTCTGGAGGGAGTGAGCTCTAGAGAGAGGAGGTGTCTGGAGTGAGTGAGCTCTAGAGAGAGGAGGGGTATGGAGGGAGTGAGCTCTAGAGACAGGTGGGGTCTGTAAGAAGGGAGCTCTAGAGACAGGAGGGGTCTGGAGGGAGTGAGCTCTAGAGACAGGAGGGGTCTGGAGGAAGGGAGCTCTAGAGACAGGAGGGGTCTGGAGGGAGTGAGCTCTAGAGACAGGAGGGGTCTGGAGGAAGGGAGCTCTAGAGACAGGAGGGGTATGGAGGGAGTGAGCTCTAGAGACAGGAGGGGTATGGAGGGAGTGAGCTCTAGAGACAGGAGGGGTCTGTAGGAAGGGAGCTCTAGAGACAGGAGGGGTATGGAGGGAGTGAGCTCTAGAGACAGGTGGGGTCTGTAAGAAGGGAGCTCTAGAGACAGGAGGGGTCTGGAGGGAGTGAGCTCTAGAGACAGGAGGGGTCTGGAGGAAGGGAGCTCTAGAGAAAGGAGGGGTCTGGAGGGAGGGAGCTCTAGAGACAGGAGGGGTATGGAGGGAGTGAGCTCTAGAGAGAGGAGGGGGTCAGAGAGGGAGTGAGCTCTGGAGAGAGGTGTGGGTCCACCTACAGGGGAGTCGCTAGGCGGTGAAGCAGGTCTGCTGGTGTCTGTCTTTCTCTCCCCCTCTCTGTCTTCTCCTCCTCTCTCCATTTCTCTCTGTCCTATCCAACAAAAATAACAGCAACAGCAACAATAATAACAACAATGATAAAACAACAAGGGCAACAGAAGGAAAAAAAATAGCCTCTAAGAGCAGTGGATTCGTAGTGTAGGCACCGAGCCCCAGCAATAACCCTGGAGGCAAGAAAAAAAAAAGTAAAAACGTGGAAAAATGGCAGCCAGGAGTGACAGATTCATTGTGCCCCAGCAGTAATCCTGGAGATGAGTAAATAAATGAAACAGAAGAAAATACTCTCTTCCCCAACCCTGCCCAGTAAACTGTGTTTATTCCAAGCGCCTCCATAGTTTTGCAGCTGAGACACTGGAGGGAAATAACTCTCTGGAGCTTAATTTAGGTGAGTGAATCAACTGTGCCCAAAGAGAAACACCTTCTGTGCTTCCAGAGAGGCACCACTTCACAGAGTGGCAACGTTCCGGCAAACAGGCCCGTGGCAATAACAGACCTGAACAAACTGGAGGAGGAAAGGGCTCCACACTCAAGCTGCTAGGCTTTTGCTTAGGAAATGCCTCCTGCTGTCCTGCTGCTCATATCCACTGAGAGGGGGAGGAAGAGGGAGAAGGGAGGGGGAGAGAGAGAGAGGGAGAGAGAGAGAGAGAGAGAGAGAGGGAGAGGGAGAGGGAGAGGGAGAGAGAGAGAGGGAGAGGGAGAGAGGGGGAGGGAGAGGGAGAGAGGGAAAGGGAGAGGGAGAGAGAAAGAGGGAGAAAGAGAGAGAAAGAGGGAGAGAGAGGGAGAGAGAGAGAAAGAGGGAGAGAGAGAGAAGGAGAGAGAAAGAGGGAGAGAGAGGGAGAGAGAGGGGGAGAGAGAAGGGAGGAGAGAGAGAAAGAGGGAGAGAGAGAGAGAGGGAGAAACAGGGAGAGAGAGGGAGAGAGAAAGAGGAGGGAGAGGGAGAGGGGGGAGAGAGAGAGGGAGAGAGAGAGAAACAGGGAGAGAGAGGGAGAGAGAAACAGGGAGAGGGAGAGAGAAACAGGGAGAGAGAGGGAGAGAGGAGGGAGAGGGAGAGAAGGGGGGAGAGAGAGAGAGGGAGAGAGATGGAGAGAGGGGAGAAGAGAGGGGAGGAGAGAGAGGGAGAGAGAGAGGGAGAGAGAGAGGGGCAGAGGGAGAGAGAGAGGGAGAGGGAGAGAGGAAGAGAGAGGGAGGGAAAGAGGGAGAGAGAGAGAGGGAGAGAAAGAGAGGGAGGGAGAGAAAGAGAGGGAGGGAGAGAAAGAGGGAGAGAGAGGGGGAGAGAAGGAGAGGGAGGAAGGAAGGAAGGGGAGAGAGAGAGGAGGGAGGGAGGGAGAGAGAAAAGGAGAGAGAGAGAGGGAGAGTGAAAATACAGAGGAGAGAGAGAGAAGGAGAAAGGGAGAGAGGGGGAGAGAGAGGGAGGGAAGAGTAATGGGAGAGAGAGGGAGTGTGTGCTAGAAAGAGAGAGGGAGTAAGGAAAAACAGAGGGGAGAAGGAGAGTGAGAGAGGAGAGAGGGTGAGAAAAAAGTGAGGGAGTAAGAAAGTGAGTGAGGGAAAGAGTAAGAGAGAGGGAGAGAAAGAGAGATGGGAGACCGAGAGAGAGAAAGAAAAAGAGAGGACTGTTCGAGGACTGCTGTGAGAGACAATTCCATGTATTTTCTGCAAGAAAGGATTCCAAACACCAGCCATGAGAATACTTTTCGCCAGCTCCCCTGCTGTCACCCCAGTAGGCGGGCTCTGTTTCTGCAGCCGCTTGCCTGGCCACTGGGAGTCCGGCCCCTGCCCTCACAGCCCACAGGCCTCCTGAGCCCGCTGGGTCTCGGCAGCAGCAGCAAACTTGTGAAGGGACTGGCTCCAGGGGTACTTACATAAATGTCTGCACCATAAAATCCATCCTGGTAGACCACGCTGCAAGGGCACGCACACAAAGAGAAACATCCGGATTAGTGCATCTCCTCATGCAGACACGCCACCCCCAGCGGCGGGTGGGCGGGCGGGCGAGTGGGGTTAGTCTGGGCCGAGCTCCCCCACACAGGGCTGGGGGGGGGTCTTCACAGTGGCCAAGGAGGCCGGAGACAGCAGCAGTGTGTTTGGGGTTGGGTGTGGAGGTCTGAGGAGACAACTGGTGCCCTCACCTTTGGGCTGGGGTGCAGGAATGCAAGAGGACACCAGGGTTTCTTTTTAGTGGCCCCTGCAGGTTGGGGGAAAGGAGCCCGTGTTCCATCAAACCCCAGAGCTCCTCTCCACCAGCCTCCCACTTAGAGTCAAGGATACAGAAAATAAGGGCCAGGTGTGGCATCTTCCACATGGGTTATAGTTGCATGACTTTGGGGGGTGTGGGAAAGGGAGGTGAGACAAACCTCAGTGATTATTCAGATTATTCTATATTCTGTCTCACCATAGTATTGTACTTGGTGACTTCAGGATGAGTACAGAACAGCTTCAGTTACAGGTGTCAGCAGGAAGGTGTGTGTGTGTGTGTGTGTGTGTGTGTGTGTGTGTGTGTGTGTGTGTGTGTGTGTGTGTGTGTGTGTGTGTTGGATGAGACTCCACACCTGGGACCCCCAGGGAACCCTTTGAGGAAAACACCTGGGAGCTTGGCTCAGACAGTCGCTCTCACTGGGAGTCACAGCCAGGGACTCAGAGTCTCCCTAAGGAGAACACAACTTCTCAGCTGTGACTCTGCAGTCTGAGAGGGAGCCGCGTCCTGGCTCCTGTCTGGCTGTAGGAAGCTCTCTGGAAGCCCCACTCAGCAGCCACAGTGGCCGCTGTCCCAAGCCCCATGAGACAGGTGCAGTTACGACAGCAGTTACAGGACCTTGTAGAACAGCAGTGGTAGAAACGGCCCCACTCTGCGAAGGGCAGCTGGTCAGCCTGCACTGCCCCTCGAGGAAGACGGGTCCTGACATGGGAGCAGCCTGGAATGTTCCAGCTGTGCCCAGGGACTGTGAGCTCAGCCTGACAGGGACTCAGGTCACACAGGCTCCCGTGCTGGATGTGAACAGACGTGGGCCTGGGGCAGGTGGATGGGGCGACAGTTAATGGTGTTTAACTTTCCCCATATTTGGGAGCTACTCCACCTTGATCTAGCTTTCTAGTCCTATCCTCAACTCTGACACCATCACCCCAGACAATACTTTTAGGCCGCCTGAAATGTTAACTGTCGGGCTCAGGTAAAAATTAGTAAATTCATGGAATATACCAGAAATAGACTTCCTAACTTCTAACATAAAGATTTCAAATTTCCTCTGTTCTATTCTTACCTTTGGGTTCCTGTTCATTAGTTTGTCCTATTTCCATCTGACTGCCTTTCAGCCACCAAGCTGCAGATGCCACCATGACTCCATTCTGACCTCCCTGGACAGACGCCCTCACCCGTGTGTCCTGGAGCCTCCCCTCCCCAGAGCCCTGCCCCACTAGGGACAGACAGACACAGGCTGGGGGTGTGGGTCCACCTGCCAACACCCATGTCCGGTAGAGAAGCAATGACAGAAGCCAGAACTCCCACCTCTGCTCCCCATAAAGAATTGTGGTCCAGACTCCCAGAGGGATAAAGAACAGGGAAGCTTCCAATGGAGGGGATGGGATAGGCACTCTGGTGGTGGGAGCTGTGTGGAATAGTACCCCTGTTATCCCACAATCTTGTCCATCATTATTAAATCACTAATAAAACAATAAGTAAAGACAGCAGCTAGGGAGGCAGGGGCCCTTGTCTAGGAGTCCACCAGGGACAGTCTGGGGGAGGGCGTGCCCTGCACGTACTGGAGGCTGGACTAGGCATCCCGTCTTGGGGGGTTCTGTGCAGCCGGGCGGAGGAAGCCACACGGCTTGTCATTTACTCTGTGCGCACACTGTGTTTTTGCACGAATATAATACAAAAACACCTCATTTTCCTAGAGAGGTAATAACCATGCTTAAACAGCTGCAGGAATGCCAGCAAGGCTGACTGCACTGCAGCAAATTAGTTTGCCTGCAAAGGAAGGGGGCTGGGAGAGAGTCCTGGGCACCTGCACCATGTATGCACCAACATACTCCGAAGGAAAATATTTCCTTTTAATTAGATTATTGAAAGTATCTGTGACATTAAACTCTCTGCCCTCCTCTTCCTCCAAATGTAAGAGCCCCTGATTTAGGGCTTGGTTTTACAAATGAACTCAATTAAGTGGTGTGTGTGTGTGTGTGTGTGTGTGTGTGTGTGTGTGTGTGTTTAAGGTAGGAGATCACATTGTAAACTGGCCTGAGAATTAGAATAAGAATTCAGATGCTAGAAGAATAAAAGATATCAAGAAGGTGGAATGGGGAGACAGCATCATGGTTCTGCAAAAGGTTTTTCATGCCCGAGGTTTAGAGGTCTCAGGTTCAATGCCCAGCACCACCATGAGCCAGAGCTGAGCAGGGCTCTGGCCTTTCAGTGTGTGTTTCTGCATTTCTCTCTCATTAAAATAAAAAATTAAAAAATTAAAAATATTTGGGGCTGGATGGTGGTGCACCTGGTTGAGCACATGTGTTATCATGGACCCGGGTACAAGCCTCTTCTCCCCACATGCAGGGGTAAAGCTTTTCGAGTGGTGAAGCAGGGCTGCAGTTCTCTCTCTCTCTCTCTCTCTCTCTCTCTCTCTCTCTCTCCCTCTCTCTCCCTCTCTCTCCTTCTCTCCCTCTCTCCCTCTCTCCCCATCTCCCCCTCTCCCTCTCTCTCTGTCTTCTTGATTTCTGGCTGTCTCTATCCAACAAATAAAGATAATAAAAAATATTTTAAGATTTGGCAAAAAGAGGGGCCAGCTGGTAGCTCAGTGGGTTAAGTGCACATGGTGCAAAGTTCTAGGACCAGCGCAAGGATCCTGGTTCGAGCCCCTGGCTCCCCAACTGCTGGGGGGAGTCGCTTCACAGGTGGTGAAGCAGGTCTGCAAGTGTCTGTCTTTCTCTCCTCCTCTCTGTCTCCCCTCCTCTCTCCATTTCTCTCTGTCCTATCAAACAATGACAACATCAATAACAATTATAACCACAACAATGATAAAAAAGGGGAGGCAACAAAAAGGGAAAAAAATGGCCTCCAGGAGTAGTGGATTCATAGTGCAGGCACTGAGCCCCAGCAATAACCCTGGAGGCAAAAGAAAAGAAAAGAAATAGCAAAAAGAGAGATTTCTGGGAAGGATGCATTAAGTTCCAGGAGGAAGCTTCCAAAAGACGAGAGAACATATCCTGAAGGTGGATAGTTAAATACCTCTTTGCTTTTACTTTTCTGAGAGATCAAAAGAGAGACCCCAGTCAGTGGTGCTGGGGCTTGACTGTGAAGTCTCTGCCATGCCAGTCCTGTACTCTGCAGTTCCTCTCTCTCTCTCTCCCTCTCTCTCTCTCCCTCCCTCTCCACCTCTGATGAAACATTTGCAAATTGAACGGAAGAGCATGGCTGACACATGACTAGAGGTACAACAAGCAGAGCCCTGAGGCTGGTGCATACGGCTTCTATCCTCGGCCCGGTCCGAGCAGAACTCCACAGGCTATGCACAGAGTGTCCAGTCTTGCGCTGACTGGCCTGGCTAGGCCCTGGCTTTCTCCCACCTAAGGGAGCACGGGACATGCCCAGGATGCGTCCCAAGGGGGTTCAGGGACGTCATACAGAGATGGGCCACAATTCTCAGCTTGAGAAAGGGCGGTGAAGCAAGACTGCAGGTGTCTCTCTGTCTCTCTCCCTCTCTGTCTCCCTTCCCTCTCAATTTCTGTCTCTATCCATCAATAAATAAAAAATATTTAAAAAAGAAGAAGCACTTTCTTCTTTATTTCTGGATCTGTAAAATGGGCTGAACAACACGGGCTGCCCCGAGGCGGTCCCAGCAAGGACCCGGACAGAACAGGGCCAGTCCTGGCAGGCTGATCGCCTGAAGCTTTTGAGGGTGGAGAGACTCAGACGCACTGCCTCCTGCCTTGCTCTGATTCTCCATTCTCAAGCCCAGAGCCCCAGCGTCAACTGGCTTGCCTCCCCTGCTCCTCCCCTCCTGAGGTGTCCAGGTGTCCCCTAGCTTCACCTCTCTCTGCCCTTCGCTTCTTCCCTTGCCCTCCTTACAGTCTTGCTTCGCAAAGACTTCCAGTGTTCCCCTAGGGGATGGGTGACCCTGAACAAAGTAATGGTGGTGGCAGTGGGGGGGTGAAGGTGCACATTCCCATCAGCATGACAGAGAGATGATCTAGACTGACTGATAAGTGACTGGTAAGTCTCTGAGCTGTGAAGAAAACCCCCTTTCAGCCTTTCCCACAGAGCCCTGAATAGAAAGCACCCTCTCTGTTCAGGACCTGTCCCAGAGCTGACTTTTTTTCTTCAGGACTGGGCTAGTCGTCTTTGGGGCAGTGAGTCTCTGTGTGTGTGTGTGTGTGTGTGTGTGTGTGTGTGTGTGTGTGTGTGTGTGTGTATGTGTGTGTGTGTGTGTGTGTCCCCATCCCTGGAATTACAACGACCATAGCAGCACTGTCCAGATTCTACCAAATTGATGTCACACCATGACGCAACCACTAGGCTTTCTCCAGACCTTCCCAAACTCCCCCGGGGTGACATTCCTCTGGCCAGGAACACTGAGCTCCCTCTCTTCTTCACTGCTTGGGGGAGAGGGGCATTTTAGAGAATTCTGATGAGGAAGGCAGGACAGCAGGACAAGTTTGCAAGCCACCAGCCCAGCATCCTTTCTGCCGCTTGCTTAGCACCCATCGGTCACTCCCCATGTCACCCCCCACCCCACCAGGGCCCCAAGCCCATGCAGAGAAGTTCCCCCTGGCAGTGGGAGCTGGGGAGTCGGTCAGGCCCCGGGCCCTGCCCGCCCATGAGAGGCAAAGGGAGCTTGGGAAAGCCCAGTGGGAATAAAGCCTTCATCACAAGGCCGTGAGCTTGCGGGCATGGCTCCACGCCTCATTCTCTCTTCAGACAAATCTCCACAGCCCTGGAGGCACAGGGTGGCTTGGGGGGCTGGGAGCAGGACCACCCAGAGGCTTCTAAGTTTGGGAATCTCTCTTCCCAGATTTTTTTTTTTTTTGGAGGGTGTGTGTGTGTGTGTGTGCGTGAGAGCCAACCTCCTTCATAACCAGAGGCTGGCAGCCATGGAAGGGCGGTTCCTCTGTTCCCCAGCATCTAGTCTCCAAGAGCATCTGCATGACAGCATGAGACATGTCCAGGCTTCCAGGCAGCAGCCAGGACAGGACAAACAGGACTCACGTCTCACGTCTCCATGCAAGGTGCTCACTGCAGGCGTGCGGGTGGCATGCCAGGCTCAGACAGGCACAGTGGGGCACTCACCCGCCATAGGCCGGGATCGGGGGCGGGGGCGCCGCGGCCCGGAAGGTGTTGTACACGGTGCGTCCGCGGCCGCGCAGGTGAGCCCCTCGGTAGGCGGCCGCCGCGGTGGCTGCGGGGTACGGGAAGCCGGGCACTGCGGGGAGGAAAGGCAGAGAAATGGTAGTCAGATACACACCTGCAAGGTCCCTGAACCCTTCTCCTCCAAGCCAAGAGGATGCCACAAGAGATAAGACGTTGACAACACTTAAGGGCAGGAGAAAAGGTTACTGCACATACAGTTCAAGGTGGATTGTAAGATGCGTGTACCATGGGTGAGCCATACATCATCCATCCACCCATCCATCCACCCGTCACCCATTGACCCATCTACCCACCTATCCATCCATCCATCATCCATCCATCCATCCATCCATCCACCCATCCACCCATCCACCCATCCACCCATCCACCCATCCATCCAACCACTCATCCATCCAACCACCCATCCATCATCCATCCATCCATCCATCCATCCATCCATCCATCCAACCATCCATCCATTTTTTCCAACCATCCATCCACCCATCCATCCATCCATCATCCACCCATCCATCCATCCATCATCCACCTATCCATCCATCCATCCATTCATCCATCATCCACCCATCCATCCATCCATCCAACCACCCATCCATCATCCATCCATCCATTCATCCATTTTTTCCATCCATCCATCCATCCATCCATCCATCCATCCATCCATCCATTTTTTCCATCTATCCATCCACCCACCCACCCATCTATCCATCCATTTTTCCATCCATCCATCCATCCATCCATCCATCCATCCATCCATCCATCCCTCATAAAGCTATCTTGTCTATTTTAACCACTGATCTATCAATCTATCTTTATCATTTATTCATATCTATCTTTATAATGTATCTCCCTTTGTCATCTATCTGTATCTTTCATACATCCATCTTCCTATCTAATCTGTCATCAATCTATCCACACATTCATTCATTCATGCATCAGTCTTTATCATGTATCCATTCATGCATACTCACTACCTATCACCCATCTGCCTACTTATCTATCAACTCAGCATCTCTCTCACCACACACACACACACACACACACACACACACACACACACACACACACACGCACACATGCACACACACACACTCACACACACAGACACACACACACATACACACACATGTTGTTAAAATTCCGGAAGGCTCTTGTCGGCCGGCTAGCTTCACGGGCGGGTAACAGAGACGCGGAGACAATGGCTGGGCAGGGAAGCTGTATTTCTTTATTCAGGAACAACAATTCATAAACTAAGACAAACTAATCACCAAACAGAACTCTGCTGTCTCTTTGCGGCGGCACAGACACCCTCTCTTACTCTCGAACTCAGGAACCCTCTCCCTTACTCTGGAACTCAGGAACTCTCCAACTCTGGCACTCTGGAACTCTCGTACTTGAGAGCCCTCTGAAACTCTGGCACACTGGAACTCTCTCTTACTCTGTAACCCTGGAACTCTCTCTTACTCTGTAACCCTGAAACTCTCGAACTCAGGAACCCTCTCCCTTACTCTCGAACTCAGGAACTCTCTGACTCAGGAACCACTCTTTCGGGGTTCCTTGGGGCGGGGCCAAGCAGGCCCGCGAAATTAACAGGACTCATCCAATTCTCTTGGCGGGGGAGGGCTAGAACAAACCAATGTAAAGCATACGACACACACACACACACACACACACACACACACTGTGTGAACCCAACACCCACTGTGTCTGCGCACACACTGTGCAGATGGCCAGAGTGCTTCAGCGCAGACGGACTGGGCTCCAGAGTGTGAGCTGTCTACCGCGGCACTTCCACGCCCCACGTCTACTTATCCTCCCCTAAGCACACGCTGCTTGTGAGCACTCTGAGCTCAAACTAGGTCCTCCCGCAGACAGGTGCGTGCCCCGCAGGTGTGCCAAGGGAGCCTCATGCTCCAGCTCAGGAACGGCTTCCCAAGTCCCGTTTCTGAAGCTGTTTAAGCAAACGGCGTGAGGCAGTCAGAGCGGCCCAGTGCCCACTCTGGGCAGCCCCCAGCGCGGGCAGCCTTCTCTGGAGAGAAGTCTTGGGAGGAACTTTGCCTGCTGCAGGCACCCAGGTGCCTCCTGCTGCTCCCTGCCCATCCTTAGCCAGTGTGCAGACCTCTCCTCCCACCATACGGGACCCCGACCAGCGACGCGACTCTTCAGGGACCGTAGACGGGGGTGCTTTGTGGGGGACATCTGTGCACATCAGGAAAAGCTTGGAGGTCCTTCAGTAAGGAAGATCTGGAGGCACTGCTGCCCTGGGCACTGGGGCAAAGAAAAGATGGGCCATCTCTCTCTCTCTCTCTCTCTGTTTTTTGATACACACACACACACACACACACACACACACACACACACACTGCCTCCAGGGTTATTACAGGGGCTCAGTGCCTGCACCACATTTCCACTGCTCCTGGAGGCTATTTTCCCCTTTCGTTGCCCTTGTTTTTGTTTTATCATTGTTGTGATTATTATTGTTGTTACTGATGTCATTGTTGTTGGACAGGACAGAGAGAACTAGAGAGAGGAGGGGAAGACAGAGAGGGGGAGAGAAAGATACCTGCAGACCTGCTTCACTGCTTGTGAAGTGACTCCCCCTGTAGGTGGGGAGCCGGGGGTTTGAACTGGGATCCGTACGCCGGTCCTTGCACTTGGCAAAATGTGCGCTTAACCCGCTGTGCTACTGCCCACACCCCTGGGCCATCTCTTAAGTTCTCCCTGCTGTTTGTGTGCAAGCTCTTTGAGGCCTCCCCGGGCCCCCACGGGTCTATGCAACCTCCCTCAGTCAGCAGCAGCCCCCTGACTTTGCCCTCAGCTGGCCCCAGTGTGGACCATGAATGGACGCATGGCCAGTGCCAGGGTGAGCGTCTGACTCCACAGACACAACCAGGCAGCCCTGGAAACCAGACCTCTGCCAGCTGACTTCACTAGAGCCCCCAAGCTTTCCAGAGAGAAGGAGTGAGCTCAGAGGCGCAGTAAACTATGGGGATGGGGCCCCTGGGGTGCAGCCACCCC
Source organism: Erinaceus europaeus (assembly GCF_950295315.1). Taxonomy (NCBI): domain Eukaryota; kingdom Metazoa; phylum Chordata; class Mammalia; order Eulipotyphla; family Erinaceidae; genus Erinaceus; species Erinaceus europaeus. The sequence continues at coordinate 1,724,676 of NC_080176.1, forward strand.
ATGGCATCTGTCCTGGGAGTCAATGGCAAGGTGTGAGATGAACACAGAGGCTGGAGAAGCCTGACAGCAAAGGTCAATCCTCTAACTCAGATTAACTAGGATTGATACCTGGGCTTGACTTGCTAGGAAGCCTGTATCATGCAGGACACCTGGCAGAGGGCTGCACTTGGAGGGAAGGTTTTGGGGGCTGGGAGATGGCTCACTTGGTAGAGTGCATGGCTTGGTGTGAGAGACCCTAGACTACATGAGAAGGCATGCCATGCACAGCACCCAGGGAGCCCATGGAGGGTGGGCAGGGCTGTGGGGTCTCTCCTCTCTCAGCACCATGGACAGCAACCAGGGAGCCCATGGAGGGTGGGCAGGGCTGTGGGGTCTCTCCTCTGTCAGCACCATGCACAGCACCCAGGGAGCCCATGGAGGGTGGGCAGGGCTGTGGGGTCTCTCCTCTCTCAGCACCCTGCACAGCACCCAGGGAGCCCCATGGAGGGTGGGCAGGGCTGTGGGGTCTCTCCTCTCTCAGCACCAGGCACAGCACCCAGGGAGCCCATGGAGGGTGGGCAGGGCTGTGGGGTCTCTCCTCTCTCAGCACCAGGCACAGCACCCAGGGAGCCCATGGAGGGTGGGCAGGGCTGTGGGGTCTCTCCTCTCTCAGCACCAGGCACAGCACCCAGGGAGCCCATGGAGGGTGGGCAGGGCTGTGGGGTCTCTCCTCTCTCAGCACCCTGCACAGCACCCAGGGAGCCCATGGAGGGTGGGCAGGGCTGTGGGGTGTCTCCTCTCTCAGCACCAGGCACAGCACCCAGGGAGCCCATGGAGGGTGGGCAGGGCTGTGGGGTCTCTCCTCTCTCAGCACCCTGCACAGCACCCAGGGAGCCCCATGGAGGGTGGGCAGGGCTGTGGGGTGTCTCCTCTCTCAGCACCCTGCACAGCACCCAGGGAGCCCATGGAGGGTGGACAGGGCTGTGGGGTCTCTCCTGTCTTTCTGATTCTCCATCCCTCTCTAAATCAGACATGGAAACATTGGGGCATTGCAGGGAGGTGGGGACAGTTTGGGCCAAGAGCATTTAGATTCACTTTTATGGCTTCCCTGTGTCCAGACATGAAGCCTTTTATTATTATTTTCTTGTTTTGTTTATTTCCTTTTGTTCAGGTCAAGAACAGGATACTCCCAGCCCCCTCCCATAACACACACAGGCGACAACCATGAAAGGACCCAGCATCAGGTCACCACCTTCCTAGAGCCAGGAGATGCCTTCCTGCAAGCCACCTTGTGCCTCTGAACAGACTCAATGTGCAACACTACAGAGGGCCTGTGAATGCCCACCTGCCCTGGCCTGTGCCCTTCTGCCCCCGGCCTGTCCACCCACCTCCATCTGAGGCCCCCTTTCCACCCCATGGAGAGCCCAGGGCAGGCTGTCTGTCTCCCCATGCCAGCAAGACAGTCAGTTCCTGCGCAGAGAACAAAGCAAAAGCCCCTCATCTATTCCCCAGCTTCCCTGAGAGTCTAGACTCCTGGGGAGTGAGACTTCCCCTTCCCTGTAGCCCTGTGTACCAGACTGTGGCTGGAGGGACACATCTTAGGGGAAACTACCCAGAGAGATGATCCAACTACCAAGGAAACGAGCACCCAGCGGTTTGACTCTTGCATGTTGACAAAAGAGGACAGAATCTTTCTCACTCCAGAAGAGAGTGAGTCCACATTTACAAACAAAAAGACCCTTCCCTTCCCTTCCCTTCCCTTCCCTTCCCTTCCCTTCCCTTCCCTTCCCTTCCCTTATCTTCCCTTCCCTTCCCTTCCCTTATCTTCCCTTCCCTTCCCTTCCCTTCCCTTATCTTCCCTTCCCTTCCCTTCCCTTATCTTCCCTTCCCTTATCTTCCCTTCCCTTCCCTTCCCTTCCCTTCCCTTATCTTCCCTTCCCTTCCCTTCCCTTCCCTTCCCTTCCCTTCCCTTCCCTTCCCTTCCCTTCCCTTCCTTTCCCTTCCTTTCCCTTCCCTTCCCTTCCCTTTCTTCCCCTCCTCTCCCCTCCCCTTCCTCTTCTCTTTCTATATATATATATATGGAGAGAGAGAGAGAGAGAGAGAGAGAGAGTGACAGAGAGGCAGATAAGAAGAAGGAAAGTGACTAGAGCATAGAAGCTCCCTTCAATGTACTGGAGGTGGGGCTTGAACCTGGGCTGCACACATGGCAAGGCAGAATACTATCTAACTGGGCTATTCTGCTGACTCTGGTAGACCCCTTTCACCTGCCCAGTCTCTGGAAACTTTATTTTATTTTGCCTCCAGGGTTATCACTGGGGTTCAAGCTGGCATCAGAAATAATCCACTGCTCCTGGTAGCCATTTTTTTCTTTTCTTTATTTCTCCAAAGGAGGGGAAGATGGAGAGGGAGAGAGAAAGACAGACACCTGCAGCCCTGCCTCACTGCTCCGAAGCTTCTCATGGCAGGTGGGGAGAGGGGTCTCAAACCCAGTTCCTTGGCGTGGTAATGTTTAGGCTTAATCAGGTGTGCCAGTGCCCAGCCCCTAGAGGTAGTTTTTTTTTTTTGTTTTTGCCTCCAGGATTGTCACTAGGGGTTGGTGCTGCTGGGCAAAACTAAGCCACAGATCCTGGCAGAAGGACAGGACAGAGAGAAATTGAGAGAGGAGTGGGAGATAGAGAGAGAGAGTGGGGGGGCAGACAGAGAGAAAAAGAAACCTGCAAACCAGCTTCATTGCTTGTGAAGCTTCCCCCTGCAGGTGGGGAGTGGGGACTTTAGACTTTAACTTGGGTCCTTGCACATAGTATTATGTGCGCTTAACCAGGTGCACCCTGCCCGGCCCCAGCGACACCTTTCTTAATTAAGGACAGTAATGACGAAGACAGGAAGACAGCCCAGGATAGCCGTGTGTGGGCCGCATTCCTGGAGGAACTTGGTGTCAGGGAACAGCAGACACAGACGGCCATTGGGTGGAGAGAGGGCAGCAGAGACACTCTGCCGAGACCATAGAAGCCCCTGGTTCTTGAGACAAAGGGTGGGAACTAACAAAACCCGGATTCATTATGCCGGGAGTCTCCCTCTTCCAGCCTTATCCAGTATGAATCAAGGTGAAAAATCTAGTATCACTGCAGTGAAAATTGGATTTTGCTCATAAGCTAAAAATGAGTTTCTCTCAAGGAAAACGGGGGCGAGAGCGCGCGCGCGAACACACACACACACACACACACACACACACACACACACACACACACACACACACACGTCTCCTGTGGATGTAACCCCTCCCCCCAGCCCCGGCCCCCCCAGCCCCCCAAGTTCAGCTGAGTTTCAACCCACAGCACATAGGGAGGCATCTCAATGCTGGGGACAAGGCGTTTTCTCTGTCACAGGAGGCCACCAGAGGCCGGCTTCCCTGTGCTCTGCTCCCTAGGAAGGCATGTGGGTGTACCAGCCGGCCTGATGGCCAGTCTCCCAGGGTCAACTGCTAAGCCCAGGCACCCCCCCCCCCCAGATGGTGCCCTGCCCCTGCCCCTCGATGAGCATGCCCCCCTCCGTATTTACAGTGAGGGGTGCTCACAGAGGTGGTTACCTTCGCACAGAAACCCCCATGAGACCGGCCTACAGGCCCGGAAATGCCCGGGAGAAGGAACGCAAAAGCAAAATACTTGAGGGTTATAAACGGCAAATTAAAGTTTCAGAGCTCCTGGAGAGACGGGACTAGGAGCAGATGCAGGAGCCGGCGGGGGGCAGCTCCCGCATCCAAGTCATAAAAATATACAACCGATGTAATGGGCCATTATTCTTCTGCATTCCTACCCGGGTCTGAATCCGCAGCAGTGCACCAGATGTCCTGGGCAAGGTGTGCCCTCTGAGAACACAGGGAACCGGGGGCCGGGGGCCACTTCTCTCCACCCCTTGGATGTGTCCACACTGAGAGGAGCAACAGAAGGCTCCCCGTATCATGGGCACCGCACCTCAGCCGGATGGCAGCCAGCCCTGGCTTCCGTTCAGAGGGAGGTTACCACCGTGGGATGTTATCACAGAGAAGGGGGCGGGGACGGGGAGAAGAGAATGGTTTCTTTTTTTTCTAAATGTCAGAAATGTTTGCCCACCCACCCCCAAGTGAATCTCAAATCAAGTCACATGAAATTGATTTATATCACTGAACTGATACATGACTAGGTCACGAGCTTGAAGCAATGTTCCATGGGAAATTTAGGATGGAGCGATACATTGTGTGCTAAGCTGAAATAAGATTGGCTTCATATATATATATATTTGGGGACTTCAAGGCTTTGGGAAGTGGGGGGGGATAGGGTTTCATCTTTTCAGTTACTTATGCAAGACCAAGCTGCACTCTTAATCAGCCGTGCGGCACCTCTGAGTCTCACACTCACACATATTTATCCCTCAAACATACATTTGGGACGGCCGCCTGTTTCATTTAAAAGAATGCACATCGATATTAAATAACTGCTGCTTAGAAGTGAATAAATCTACATTTTGGACAAACACTTCTTACAGGACATCCTCATTTGAAATGCATTGAATAGGAAAACAAAAAATTTCTAATTAATGTACAAGTCTAATCACCATTCTCCACATGGAAGAGGAATTTTTCACTGTTCATTTGCTCGGTTTAATCTCAGAACTGACATAACAGAAACGCAATGTCTCATAAACCTCCACTCATTTGTTGCTTTAATATTCATATTCTATTGAACTGCAGCTGTTTGTTGCTGGAGCCCATTACAACTTGCAAAAGCGTCGATAAAAATATTATGAAAGGCGAGATGTGTTTCTTCCTGGCTGTGCCCTGCCATTTATGGGGGGGGGGGGGGACAAGCAGGGACTGGGGATTATCCCCTAGCCTGCTGCTTGATGGGTGATTAGTGATTAATTACCTGGCAGCAAATTGACACAGGCCTGATTAATTAACTTGTGATGGAGGCAGTTACTCACAGAGCATCCTGAGGTATAATTGAATCTCCGTAACGTCAAGCTACAAAAGTTTTAGTCAAATCCAAATTAGTCGCAAGAAGGAATTGGCGGGGGCTTGAACTTGGAGAGAAACGGGAGCATTTTTGAAGGTGCCAGTGTCTGCCGGCCGGCCGGCCTTCCCTGAAGACACGGGGCCTAGGAGGTTCCTCCTTCTGCCTCACCAAGCGGCTGGCTGCTTCTTGGCGATTTCTGCAGGGCCTTCCTCTCAAGGTGAACTGGGTTCTTAACCCTAGTCACTCTCTCTCTCTTTAAAAATAAATTATTCTTACTTATTTATCAAACAGAGACAGTCAGAAATTGAGAGGGAAGAGGAAGATAGAGAGGGACAGAGGCACCTGCAGCCCTGCTTCACTACTTGATAAGTTGTCCCTCTGCAGGTGGGGACCAGGAGCTCAAACCCCCTATAACGTGTGTGCTCAACCAGGTGTGCCACCTACCCTCCCCTGCCCCAACCTAAGTCTCTATGCCAGCATCACCTTCTCCTCCAAAGGATTTGACTTCTGGTCCGTCCCACCTGGCCCCCTTCTTTCCTGTCCTCCCCACCCTCCCCTTCAGTTCCCCCTTACAGCTTGATGGGTGCCCAGTGAATTACCACCCTCCCATTTCTGCCAAGGAGTCTTGAAGACTTTATTTTTGTCAACACTGTATTTACAGCACTGACAGGATTACAGGCACAAGGGAATCCCTGGAATGTGGATGGATTACACTGCTGGAGAAACTCAGAACTCCAGAGACCTGCCTACCCTTCCTGAGGAATTATGGGCTGGGGTGGTTGGAGCTGCAAAGATGTTGCTTCAAGGATGCAGTCTAGGGGGCCGGGCAATGGCACACCTGGTTAAGCGCACATGGTACTAAGTATAAGGATCCACGCAAGGATCCGGGTTTGAGCCCCCAGCTTCCTACCTGAAGTGGGGATACTTAACAAGAAGCGAAGCAGGTCTGCATGCATCTGTCTCTCTCCCCCTCCCTCTCTCTTTTTAAAAATCGTTATTTATTTATTGGAGAGAGACAGACATTGCAAGGAAAATAAGAGAAAGAAAGAGACAGAGAGACACTTGCAGCACTGCTTCGCCATTTAAAGCTGTCCCACTACAGGTGGGGACTGGGGCTCAAAGCCAGCTCCCTGTGCGCTATAACTGTACTCAACCAGGTGCACCACGAGCGGCCCCTCTTCCCCCCAACTCTGTCTCCCCTCTCCTCTCAATTTCTCTCCATCCTGCCCAATAAGATGAAAACAATGGCCCCCAGGAGCAGTGGATTCGTAGCACCGAGCCCCAGCAATAACCCTGGAGGCAAAAAGAAAAAAAAAGGATGCAGTCTACCTGAAGTCTACCTGGAACTCTGATTCCAGGAGGGTCTTAGTCATGAAGGCCTCCAGTGTTCCAAGATGCAACTGCCATGGACAAAATGCCAGCCTTTCCACTGTGTGGTATACCAGCTGGACGCGGCCACCATGCAAGCTCGACATGTACCACAGAGCCCCTCACTCCTCACTGTCCTCTTGGCTTTGCAAGGCCGCAGGTGAGGCCCAGGGCAGCTGGGAAGCTCAACAGGTAGCTGGGCCCAGGGAGCAGCAGGTAGCATGTGGCTGGAGCCCTGCCACTGTCTGCGACTCGGTAAGACAGCAGAGACAGGGGCACAGCGGCAGAGCCCCTCAGCTTGATCCCAAGCTCTTTCCTGCCACCTTTCCCCTAAGCCTTTGAGCATCCTGAGCTGGCTTCTTCATGCCATCTGAATCAGACTATTCCATAGACTTCTCCCTCTCTCTCTCTCTCTCTCACACACACACACAATCCATTCTCTCTTTTTTATTTTTTCTATTATCTTTATTTATTTATTGGATAGAGACAGCCAGAAATTGAGGGGCCAGGTGGTGGCACACCTGGCTGAGTGCACACATTACAGTGCACAAGGACCTGGGGTTCAAGTCCCTGATCCTTATCTGCAGGGGGAAAGCTTCAGGAAGCAGGGTTGGAGGTGTCTCTCTGTCTCTCTCTCTCTCTCTCTTTCTCTCCCTTCCCTCTCAACTTATCTCTTCTCTGTCTAATAAAAATAAAACTCTCAAAATAAAAGAAAAAAGAGAGATAGCCAGAAAATGAGAGGAAGGGAGAGAGAAATAGAGAGAAATAGAGAGAGGGAGGGGAGGGAGAGAGAGACAGAGAGACAGAAACCTGCTAGCAGCTTGAACCTGGGTTCTTGCGCATTGTAAGATGTGCTCAACCAGGTGCGCCACCACCCGGCCCCACGTGTATCTCTACCCAAGAGACTCAGCCCCGTTTCACCTCACACTGAGTCCCTTTGCAGGGACAAGCTGACAGGCCTTCCTAAGACCTCAGATCTTCCCCTTGGGGAGCCGGGGTGGGGGGGAACGGTCCAGGCTAGGCTGCCGGCTTCTCTTCTACTCTCTCTATCTGCGTTCTGCAATGTCAACACACCTGGAAGGGCTTTGCGCCCTCCCTGCTAATTAGACAGAGGCCAGGGGGCTCCTGTCTGGTTTATGGTCCCCACAAGGGTCTAAGGCAAGCTGTTTCTCTACTCTTCTGGGGTTTAGTTCCATGTCCAGATGTGGATTGGATGCATGCGTGTGTGTGTGTGTGTGTGTGTGTGTGACAGACAGTTCCAAAGAATCAAAGGAAATGGACAAACACTTCTAACAGTGCAGCCTGACTGAGATCCATCTGACACAATGCACACGACTACTCCCAAAACCATGAGCCGCTAGAGAGCAAAGCCGACCAGAAACTTCTTCCAAGATCTGGAATATCTGAATAAGAAAGCCAGAGACTATTTGGGAATGACATACCCCCTCCCACCCTCCCTGTACTGAGGTCGTTGGTTCATGTCACACTGAACCACGGGACGCTGTGAAGGGTGGTGTTTGAGGCTCGCTGTCTCCTGTTACCGGCAACTCGACTTGTGGCTGGACACAGGGTCATGCAGGAGCTGGGACTACTGCCATTCTAACTCCTTGCTTCTTCCACTGGTCACCGTAGGCTCTGAACACTCAGAGAAGGTTGGGCTCCAACACAAACCCACCCCCTGTTCCCCACACCAAGGCACACTCAGCTGGTCCATGCCATCAAGCCGCCTCCCCACCCTCTCTCCCTGGGGTCTAACAGGCTCTGCTGATCTTTGACCTCTTGTCAATTTCATGCTCAAAGCTCTGAGCTCAGAGCTTCTTTCTCTTCCTATTTGAAACCCACAGGAACTTGAGAAAGTGAAGGATGAATGGACAGGTGTTTTGTGCTCAAAATAAGCTTCTGGCCACCAAAAGACGCCCGCCCCACTCCACCCCATCCCTGGACCTGCCCCTGGCCAGCGGAAGGTGGGCATTAACTGTGCAGAGCTGCACCAGGCTCTGCTCATCCTCTCAAAGAATCTCTGGAGCAGGAGAGAATAAGAGACTCCTTGTCAGGGCTCTCGCAGGACGAGGTTACCGGGAACCCCCCCTCAACCCCCGCCTGGCTGCCTTTCCCTTTTGGAAACCTCTCATCTCCACCCTGTTGTGGGCCTCTGTGCAAGGGGGCTCCAAGGACGTTGTGGTTTATTGTTTTAATATCTGCCTGACACCACGCAAAGTATCCTCCAGCGACCCTTATCTGTCACATGTATTTTGGTGAGAGAAATATCAAGACAAATAAGATATCTGGGACCGCACCACGGAGTGGGGGGTTTTCTTGGGATGTGCAAGACCCGGAATACCCGGCCTCTGCTTGGAGATGGATAATGGGGGAGGGGCGGCTGGGAGTGGGGTCCCCGCCAGAGACAGCTGCTGGGGGCCTTCCCCTTAAAGCAGTGGAAAGGGTTTAACTGTGCTCTGTTCTGTCAATGTTCCTGAGCTCAGTTCAGAAAGACTGGACAGGTATGAGAAAGAAGTCTGCAATTACAACTTAATCAAAGCCGGGAAGACAGCATGGTGGTTCTACAAACAGACTCTCCTGCCTGAGCCTCTGAGGTCCCAGGTTCAAGCCCCAGCACCACCATCAGCCAGAACTGAGCAGAGCAGCCAGGAATGAACTGGTGGCTTCTTCCTTCTGGGGAGGGGCTGGACGGAGGACAAAAAGGGACCTGCTTTGAATGGTAGTGTCTAGGCAGGAGGAACTCATGCATGTAAAGGTAAAGGCAGCAAAAACCTCTTTTTAAAGGAAAACATATATTTCTTTGAAAAGCCTCACATCGGCTTGCTTTCACCTCTCTGGGCCACCTTTGCCATTCGGACAGAGAGGCAGAGAGGGGGAGGATGGAGAAAGGGAGACCACAGCACTGACCTTGGTGCCTACTGTGTGGTGCTGGGGCTTGACTGCCATCCTGCACGAAGCCAGGTGTCCATCCTGTCTGTCTTCCCAGTGAGCTACAGCACTGGTCCTGGTGGTCTCCCGAGCAAGGCCCTCACTGGCTCACCTAGTCCCAGCACTGATAATTCTTCTTTCCAGTCATTCCTCCAGGAAGTGTTGGGGGGGGGGGGGGATTCTCCTGGCAACCAGGAAGCTCTGAGTCCCTGGAAAGGGGTGTGGGGGTGGGGGAGTCTAGAACCCTGAATCCTTTCAGCACAGTGACCTGTACCTGCACTTTCTATGAACTGAACTCCACCTGCTGACATGCCCTGGAGGGGCCTGGACAGAGAGGAAGCTACACATTAATTGAGGCCATTACTTTAATTACAGAGATCCGTGGTAGAAGTCCTTTCAATTATCTCAAAGTAGAGCAGGGCAGTCCTGATTCATGTGACGTTTCTGCCACTTACACGATTGTTTGATGAATTCCACACAATTACTTCCATAAAATCTGCAATCAATATATCAATTAAAACTTGCCCTTGAGCTGCCTAAAAGGGAGTCAAGGAAGGGGGGGTTGGTGTTTCCATGCCATGTAGGCCCCCCAGAACTTGCTGGCAATGTCCTTCCACCCCTCCTTTTGGGCTATTTGCTGTTTTTTTTTGTAATATTTTATTTATTCATTTTTGGGGGGGGGGATAGAAAACAGATAAAAAAAAAACTAAGAGGAAATGGGAGATAGAGAGATAGAGATGCAGAATGAGAGAGAGAGAGAGGAGAGTCGCCTGCAGTCCTGCTTCACTGTTTGTGAAACGTCCCTCCCCCTTTCAGGTGAGGACAGGGGGCTTGAACCCCGGTCCATATTGGCTGTGAGGAGTCAGCAGTCATTGCCCTTCTACTTTAAGCCCCACCCCTTGAATCAATCACATCTAAATTTCTGTTTGACTTTCTCACACTGGTGTGTCTTCACACTTGTCTACAAGCTGGGAAACAGGTGAGTTTTCTGTGGACAGAAACTGGTGCTACCTGTCAGATGTTCTGCCAGAGAGATCATAGAGGCCCGGGTGGTGGCACATCTGGATGAGCACAAGGACTCAGGTTCAACCCCCCATCCCAGTCCCCACCTGCAGAGGGAGAACTTTGTGAGTGGTGAAGCAGGGCTGCAGATGCCTCTCTCTCTCCCTCCCTCCCTCCCTCTCCCTCCCTCTCTCTCTCTCTCTCTCCCTCCCTCCCTCTCTCTCTCCCTCCCTCCCTCTCTCTCTCTCTTCCCCTCCCTCCCTCTCCCTCCCTCTCCCTCCCTCTCCCTCTCTCTCTCTCTCTCTATCTCACCCTTCCCTCTTGATTTCTGGCTGTCTCTATCCAGTAGATGAATAACAATCATAAAGAGAGAGAGAGAGAAATATCAAGGCAGATAAGATGTTTGGGGCCACGTCAAATAAAGGCCAGCCCTTGACAAAAAATAGCAGCAAACTCCTAGGTCAAAACTCTCAGGCCCATCGTGAGGACTTTTAGAAAGGAGTCCCTGAGGTGTGACTGGCATAGCTGAGGCCCTAAGGGCGGAGTCTTGAAGAGGGATTTGTGTGCTGATCTGGAGAAATGTCAGGGACACTGGTCTCTCTGTCTGGTGAGGACACACTAAGATAACCAGGCACAAACCAGGGCAGGGCCCCAGCCAGAGCAGCCATGCTGGACACGGACCTCAGATTTCAAAAACAAGGAGAATCACTGTTTCAATGGTCTAACCCCCCCCCCAGGGGCATCCTGCTTTCAAAGCCCAAAGGGCTATGAGAAGGCGGAGCAACTGGGAGTCTTCTTCAGATCTCGCCAAGCCAGTAACAAAAGAAGAGACAAGTCCCTTGGCCTGCAGGGTTACAGCTGTGTAGGTGAGGACCTGTGGGGGACCGGGGAGCCACCGCGACGCTGGCCACAGACTCCTCTCTCTCCTGAAGTGTCATGTCATCACCGGAACCGAAAAGCACCATGGGGAAGACTTGGCAGAGAAATGGGCCAATGGGAAGCCAGAAATCTCATGAGAGGATGTCCAAAAAGACAGTGAGCCTGGATGCGCCTCTCCTGGAGAAAGGTGTGTGCAAACCAGAGCTAGCAGAGGGGCTCGATTCCACCTATTCAGTTTGCAAAATGTGTGGACTTACATGCATGAAGCCTTGACTCTGACCACCTTTGCACACATAACCAATAAATCACTGGTCTTTTTTTTTTTTTTACTAAAAATTCACAGGTGTGGGTGCTGGTAGTAGGTGCTTTGGGGGAGAACCGGTATTGGGGGATGCTGGGGGGCAGAGAGGCACTGGCAGGTCTGGATACGGGTACTCTACATGGCAGCCTGGTGGGGCTGCTGGTAAAAGAAGCCTGGCAGACAGCCACAGGGAGAGAATTGCTGGAAATGGTAGGGACGACCCCACTCTCTGAAGGGAGGCTGGGTCATCCTGCCCTGCCACTCGAGGAAGATGGGTTCTGCAATGAGGGATATATATATATATATATGAGAGAGAGGGAGAGGGAGAGACGCCCTGGGTCAGTTAATTTTATTCACAGATTTTTTTTTTCAAGAATGGCAGCTATTTTCTACTCTAATCCAATTTTCTAACCCTTTTCTCTGTTCTGACACCATCTTCTCAGACAATATTTTAGTCCACCTCTATGCTAACTATCAAAATCAAGCAGAAAATCATGATAGTTGTGGACCCCTAGGAACATGCCTCAAATGGTCTTCCTAGCTTCTTTCCAACCTAAGATCACTATTCTTACCTGCTCTATTCCTATCTCTGTTTCCTGTTCTAACTATTTTGTCCCACTGTGTATCTTGCCACCTTTAAGCCATCAAGTTGCAGATACTACCATGACGCCCTCCCCAATATGTCTTGGAGCCTCCCCTCCCCAGAGCCCTGCCCCACTAGGGAAAGACACAGACAGGCTGGGGGTGTGGGTCCACCTGCCAACACCCATATCCAGTGGAGAAGCAGTGACAGAAGCCAGAACTCCCACCTTCTGCTCCCCATAAAGAATTTGGGTCCCTGCTCCCAGAGGAGAAATGATTAGGGAGGAGATGACCAGAGGGATCTGAACTCCAACTCCATCAGGACCCAGAGAGAGAAGAGGGGAAAAGGGAGGGACATGTGGATGTAGTAATAGGGGTAGGTGTGATTTTGAAAGGAAGAGAAAATTGGGACCTTTTAAAAAAGGCCAAATATATACAAATACAGACAGATAGTTGTAGAAATAACAGTGAAGCCACATCTGCAGCCCTGGGAGAACTGCTTCCAGTGGAGGGAGTGGGGACACAGAGCTCTGGTGGTGGGAACAGTGTGGAGCTGTGCCCCTGTTAGCTTGTCATTTTGTAAATCAATATTAAATCAGGAATAAAAGAGAAGGAGAAGGAGAAAGGGAAAGAGGGAGAGGAGGAAGGAGGAAGGAGAAAGGAGGAGGGAGGGAGGGAGGGAGGGGGAGAGAGAGTATTTTAAAAAAAAGAAGAGGGGGTCGGGCGGTAGTGCAGCGGGTTAAGCGCACATGGTGCAAAGCACAAGGACCGGCGTAAGGACCCCGGTTGGAGCCCCCGGCTCCCCACCTGCAGGGGAGTCGCTTCACAGGCGGTGAAGCAGGTCTGCAGGTGTCTGTCTTTCTCTCCCCCTCTCTCTCTGTCTTCCCCTCCTCTCTCCATTTCTCTCTGTCCTATCCAACAACAAAGGACATCAACAATAACAATAATAACCACCACAAGGCTACAACAACAAGGGCAACAAAAGGAGGGAAAATAATGGCCTCCAGGAGCAGTGGATTCATGGTGCAGGCACCGAGCCCCAGCAACAACCCTGGAGGCAAAAAAAAAAAGCTAGACTTGCTGAAAGAAAAACAATCAAAAGCCAGTGGCCCATCTGTACTACTGAGATAGCCCAGATGCATCCAGAAGCACCGCGCCACGCTGAGCACAGAGGGTGGGTGCTGCGCACAGAGTACCCCTCCACAGCCTACTCCCACCCCTTGCAGGTGTGATGGACTTCCCTGGCACTAGGGTAGCTCAAGGGTGAACGATTCCAGGGCATCCACACTGGGTCCCATCACAGGTTCTGTTGTGGGGTATGGATGGGGCAGGGTACCACATCACCCCTTGGTCACACCTGTGTTGTGCTGACATGCTTTTCTGACTGGCCCTGGCCATGGGAAACCTATCCAACCAAACTGAAAGAAAACCAAGCAATGCCGAGGAGGTGTTTCTGCTTCTGGAATTATCTACTCTGGGAGGCAACAAAGACCTAAGACATTGTCCCAATGGCTTCTCTGTCACTTTCTATTTTCAGCCAGTTAGCAAGGTGGGTCATGCGTTGATCTAGGAGAGGAATAAGCTGTCCCCACCTCCCCAGGCCTGCTGGGAGCTATTTTGGGGTATTCACCATTTCTTTAAATTTTCTTTTTATTATCTTTATTTATGGGAATAGAGGCATCCAGAAATCGAGAGGGGAGGGGGAGACAGAGAGGGAGAGAGACAGACAGAGAGACACCTGCAGCCCTGCTCCACCACTCACAAAGCTTTCCTCCTGCAGGTAGGGAGCATTCACCATCCTACTGGCTGTAATCACAACCAACAACCACTCAACGGCACTGCTCCTGGCTGCCTCCCACCCCTTCCCCAGAAGCCTGCAGAGGCTGGTGGGCAGTGAGCTGGCCCCAGCCCACCCACCCCTTCACCCTACTCTCTTGAAGGGTTTGTTTTGTTGTCTACCCAAAGCGAGCACAATAGTTAACGAACTAACATTACAGCAAGTTGAATTCACACGTTTTTCTTAGATTAATCTAGCTGGACCAACATGGATATTTGAGGCAAGATGTGAACATGAAATGCTCTGCATTCAATGCAAGGCTCTCTGGCCCAGGTCTCTGGAGCTGAGCTTGGGCTTGAAGTTCACAGACAGAAGGTCTGCTTTGCACTTGGGTAACAGTGGGGTGTCAGGATGTGTGAGCAGATAGACAGCTTACAGGAGGGTTTCTCTCCAACACAGAGTCTGGGGAGAAGAAAGAAACTGGAGTCCTTGGGTGTGTATGTGTGGGGCTGCCAGGAGGTTGTAATTAATAACACAACCTCGTCAATGAGACTCTTTTGGGGGGGCTGAGGACATAGCACAGGGCTTCTGCAAACAGGTCCCAGGTTCAATCCCCAGTACCACCATCAGTCAGAGCTGAGCAGGGCTCTGTTCACTTTCTGTCTCTCTCTCTCCCTGCATCTTTCTCATTAAAACAAATAAACAAAATAATTCAAAAACAATAATAATAAAAGGAGACCATCTTGTGTTTCCCTTCCCACACCGCAGTCTCATTCACTCAAGGTGGAGGCCCCATGCATCATCATCATCATAACAACAACAACAACAATAATAATGTCATCTTAAAAAATCTTTTAACTTGGATAGGGATCGTTCTCATCACAGACACCTACAGCTGGATGTCTCTGAAAACTGTCTCCCCTAAGCCATTTGAAGGTGTTATTCAAAGGTGACAAGCTTTTGGCCTGGGCGGGGGTGGGGGTGGAGGACTGAGTCTAGAACACAGTTATTCAAGGCCAGTTAAGGTCCCTATAAACAAACTGATACAAGGCGTGATCTAGATAGCCTTTTAACCTTGGGGCAGCAAAGGGGAAGCACCCTATCTTCAGGTAAACACAAAGCACACTTTGCCAGGGAGCCAGGGAGCCTCTGATTTTAGAATTCAAGGCTGCATCTCAGTCAGATCTGTAAGTCAAGACAGGTGGCTAGCCCTCTGCCCCGGGGAGTGGCAGCTTGGGGAGCTCTCTGCATGTGCGTGACTGGGAGGGAGGACAGAGGCCAAAATGCCAGACTCACAAGCTTGAGGTCCCAAGGCCTCCACCCCACCCAGCACTGCACCTTCAGAGTGGTGGCTCTAGCTCTCTCTCTCTCCTCTCCTCTCCTCTCCTCTCCTCTCCTCTCCTCTCCTCTCCTCTCCTCTCCTCTCCTCTCCTCTCCTCTCCTCTCCTCTCCTCTCCTCTCTCTCCTCTCTCCTCTCCCTCTCTCTCTCCCTCTTTCTCCTCTCCTCTCCTCTCCTCTCCTCTCCTCTCCTCTCCTCTCCTCTCCTCTCCTCTCTTCTCCTCTTCCCTCTCTCTCTCTCTCCCCCTCTCCCTCTCCTCTCCTCTCTCTCCTCTCTCTCTCTCCTCTCCCTCTCTCTCTCCCTCTTTCTCTCTCCTCTCCTCTCCTCCCTCTCTCTCTCTCTCTCCCCCTCTCCCTCTCCCTCTCCTCTCCTCTCCTCTCCTCTCCTCTCCTCTCCTCTCTTCTCCTCTCCTCTCTCTCTCTCCCTCTCCCTCTCCCTCTCCCTCTCCCTCTCCCTCTCTCTCTCCTCTCCCTCTCTTCTCTCCTCTCCCTCTCGCTCTCCTCTCTCCCTCTCCCTCCCTCTCCCTCTCTCTCCTCTCCCTCTCTCTCCTCTCTCTCCTCTCCTCTCCTCTCCTCTCCTCTCCTCTCCTCTCCTCTCCTCTCCTCTCCTCTCCTCTCCTCTCCTCTCTTCTCCTCTTCCCTCTCTCTCTCTCTCCCCCTCTCCCTCTCCTCTCTCTCCTCTCTCTCTCTCCTCTCCCTCTCTCTCTCCCTCTTTCTCTCTCCTCTCCTCTCCTCCCTCTCTCTCTCTCTCCCCCTCTCCCTCTCCCTCTCCTCTCCTCTCCTCTCCTCTCCTCTCCTCTCCTCTCCTCTCCTCTCTTCTCCTCTCTCCCTCTCCCTCTCCCTCTCCCTCTCTCTCTCCTCTCCCTCTCTCCTCTCCTCTCCCTCTCGCTCTCCTCTCTCCCTCTCCCTCCCTCTCCCTCTCTCTCCTCTCCCTCTCTCTCCTCTCTCTCCTCTCCCTCTCTCCCTACCTCCCCATCTCCCTCTCCCTCTCCCTCTCCCTCTCCCTCTCCCTCTCCCTCTCTCTCCCTCTTTCTCTCATATTCCACTTCCACCATCCTGCAAGCCCTTAGAATAGACGATAATACTCAGTCCTCCTGTGTAGGTGACTCAAGACCGGCTCCCAGCCCTGACCGGAAGGCACTGCTGATTTGAGGAAGGCAAGGAGACATGGAGTCTTGGCTGCCTGTCTTGGGCTGCAGGGGCTGTGTTATCCCCTTGCACGCCCATTGTCCACAAAAGGGCCAGCTAGCATCTATAACATGTAATATGTATGCTGAGTGCCCCACTGCCCAGTCAGGAAGATCTGGGGAAGACGGCAGAGGAGGAGTGGTGTGAGGGGACATTGGAGCACGGCAGTCCCCCCCCCCCGTCCCCCCGCCCCCCGGTTCCGGAGCTGTTACCCAGGACAAGTGCACTTTGGCACTCTGACAACCGCCGTGGAGAGATCCACAATGGAAACTAGAAAAAGCCAACGGTCTGTTTTCTTACAGGAATCTTACAGGAGGAATCACCACTCATCGCTGTTTCTCTTTAAAACTACCACCTCCGAGGACCTGTGTTATCTTCCACATCTGTGAAAGAGAAACCGCCCTGCATGTCCAACGGGCGGGGGGCAGATTAAACTGTAATATCATTAGACAGAGGAATGCCGTGGGCCCATTAGCATATTTTCATAAAGCGCGCACGACAGAACGGTAAGTGGGAATAATAGGATGAAAAATGGAGAGGCGAGGTGACAGATGATGCAATTTAAAAATGAAGGATGTTGGAGGCACAGTATGTGCTCTCTGTAATTATTATAAATATTTTTTTAACTTTTAAAACAGGACAAAAAAGGACAGCAATAAACAGGGGCTGTGCACGCCCTTCCTTCCTGGTTTTGATACTAAAGAGACCCCTTGACGTCTGAGCTCACACTCTTTCTCTCCTTGTGAAGGGGCAGATCACGCACACACTACAGTGCCAAGGACCTGGGTTTGAGCCTCCAGGTGGGGCGGGGGTAAGCTTCACAAGCAATGAAGCAGGGCTGCAGCTGTCTTTCTGTCTCTTTCCCTCTCTATTTCCCCCTTCATCTCAATTTCTGGCTATCTCTATCCAATAAATAAATAGAGACAATTAAAAAAAAAAGGACAGGGTTCAAGCCACGGGTTCCCACCTGCAGGGGGAGGCAAGCTTCATGAGCGGTGAAGCAGGGCTGCAGGCGTCTCTGGCTCTCCCCCCCTGTCCTCCCCTCCCCTCTCAGTTTCTCTCTGTATCTATCTAGTAATACATCAGTAAAAACAAAGAGTCAGATCATGAATGTGTGGGGCCCTGCAGACACCCACTGTCCTTTTTGTTTTTCCGCTTGATTCCTTTTTATGCCCCTAGAGGTCCCCAGAAGGGCGGCAGCTCAGGATAAGCAGGTGGAGGGCTGGGCTCCTCCCGGGTGGTGGCTGCTTGCCCCTCACCTGCGCTGATATGGAGAGGCTGACAGTCTCTGCGTGTGTCACTGAGGCCACACATTGCCCCGAGGTGCTTCAGAAGAGCAAGGCCACTTCCCACCAGCCCTCCCCTTCCAGATTGTTATCGTAATCGTTGCCTCCAGGGTTATCTCTGGGGCTTAGAGCCGGCACTACAAACCCACTACTCCTGGCTGCTATTTTTTTCCAATTTATTGGACAGGACAGAGAGGAACTGAGAGGGGAGGAGGAGACAGAGAAGGGGAGAAACAGAGAGATGCCCGCAGACCTGCTTCACCACCTGTGAAGCGACTCCCCTGTAGGTGGGGAGCTGGGGGCTCGAACTGGGATCCTTTTTTTTTTTTTTTTAGATTTTTTTAAGAATATTTATTTATTTATTTCCTTTTTGTTGCCCTTGTTTTTATTGTTGTTGTAGTTACTATTATTGTTGGTGTCGTCGTTCTTGGATAGGACAGAGAGAAATTGAGAGGGGAGGGGGAGACAGAGAGATGCCCAAAGACCTGCTTCACCGCCTGTGAAGCTTCCCCCCTGCAGGTGGGGAGCCGGGGGCTCGAACCCCTGCCCAGCCTCTGCTTATCTGGTTTTGCTCAAGTCTGTGGAGAAAAGGGCACCCACACCCAGCGCTCGGCCCCCTCAGGTGCCACCACCAGCCCTCCAGGGGCTACTTAGAGGAGCCTCCGTCTGCAGCCAGCAACCCAAAGCTGCACACTCAGTGCCCGTCTCTTGAGCCCTCGCACCCGGGACAGAGCTAACGCAGGAGGACCCTCGCCCCGGGTGGGCACAGGGTGGCATCAACAAGGAAGCTTGGGAAAACTCTGCCCTTCAGGGAAGTTCTGTGGCCCCCAGGAGACTTTCAGAGAAGTCGTAGGAGGAACAGACTCACTGATGCTGAGAGTCACAGATGGAGAAGCAGTGGGAGGCGGGGGAGCTCTTCTGGGGTTCAGGAAACAACTGCAGAGTCATGGGGAGGGTGGGGGGCACCTACCTGGAGCAGATCTGAAAGGAGTCAACCAACCAGTGGGGGGGGGGGGGGCTCACATGTGAAACCAGGCAGCCCCCGACAGCTAGTGGCCAGGATGCCTTTGGGTGTTTTTGTAAATTTGCAAAGAGCCATCTGCTGCCTGGGTGGCGAGGCATGGGCTGGCAGGGGTGGGGTGGGCAAGGCCCCTGGGGCTTTGGGAATATTCCAGCAGGGAGCACCCGGCAGGTTGGCCTAGGCCCAGGCTTCCTGCATCCACACTGCAGGCCTCCTCACTTAGTCTGTGAGCAGAGTCCTCAGCTCTGGCCCTGGAGGTGGAGCTGGGGATGGAGCCCAGGGTGTTTCTGCTTCACTCTCTCCCCTGCAGCAATGGCTCCCTTGGTCACTGTGGGCCTCCTCTCTCCAGCACTGGAGGGTTCTATTCTATCAAAGTGCCTTTTGATCACTGTCACTCTGGGGTTAACGGGGGCGGGGGGGGGGGTTCCCACTCCTTAACCCCCTCCTCGGTGGGGTCAACAAGGACAGACCTACACAGAAGTCACCCACTGAAGGCCGGCACTTGGGTGCAGAAGTTGTTGGGGCTTTTTTTTTTCTTATAAGCTTAGATGCCCCCTTCCAGCCCCCACATTGGACTAATCCCTATCTCCCCATTGCCATTTGCAAAGCTGTGCTGGAGGGAGGGGGCAGGTATCAAGATGCAGCTCCCCCAGCCCCCCACCCCCCTAGAACCTCCCCCAGCCCAGGCCCACGTCCCATCCACTGGTCCCAGTGCTGACAGGTCTAACAGACAATGGCTGGGGGAGACAGAGTGGTGGTGGGATTCAGAGGGGGACAGAGGGACGGACAGGGAGAGGGGATAGGGACACGCCGGGCAAGAAGGGAGGGGAGACAGAGACATGCTTGAGGAAGCCGGGGGGGGGGGGTGGGAGTGGGAGGAGGGCAGGGAGAGAACTTACATGGCAGGGAGGGTGATTGGACTCAGAGTTAGGCACAAAACAGAGAGAGAGAGAGGAGAGAGAGAGAGCGCCACTGGCAGCGGGCTTACTTGCAGAAGTATAAACAAGAGAACTGGGGGCAGTGTACATGGAAGATCCTTCCTGGTTGGCCTGGCACAGCAGCACCGTGCCTAGGAAAGAGAGAGACACAGATGGTATCGGCTCTGGGAACAGGCAGGCCGCAGCGGGGGCCCCACGGCCGCTGCCGGGCAGAGGACTGAACAGGCAGCACCACCCTCAGTGGCACCGTGGGACTGGAGGGCCCCCCTCCCCACGGATGGACAGCCCCTGCCTGGTCCAGAGGGAACCGAGACAAGGCCCCTCCCCCCATCACCCCCCACCCCAGGGCCCCAGGCTGAGCACAGCACCTGGGGTGAACCAGACAGCCTGACATCGGCTGTGTGTCCTCAGTGTGCCACTGGACCTCTCTGTGCCTGGGGCCTCCACCTCGGGGACGGGGTGGCTGTACCATCTCTCTCGCTGGGGGAGGCCAGCTAGAGGCCAGTGGATGGGGAGGGAGCAGGTGAGCCCTGGGGGAGGTGGGGTGTGTACTGAACTGTCTCCCCCCCGACACCCACACCTGGAGCTTTTCAGAACCAGGGCAGGGGCAGAGCAAAAGCCCCAGGGCCGAGGCCAGTACCCCGAGCCCCATCCTGGACTCTGGTGAGTGGCCCCTTTCCTTCACTGATGCTCTGCCTTCCTGCTCGAGTCGCCTCTCTCTGCAGGCCCCCCCCCCCCAGTCATGTGGACACCTCGCCACCCCTGCTCTCAGAGTGGCCCCCTCTCCCAGATCTGAGCTGAAGCCCCCCGGCGTGTGAGCTCCACTTTTCTCCCGCTGCACAAAGCCAGCTGTGTGACCACCAGGAGAACAAGAGGGGCTTGGAACAGGTCAGCCATGGGGAGGTTGGAGGGCCTCAGCCATGGTTTCTGTGCCCCTGGTTTCTGGCTGCCTAGCACAGCTTTCTCCATCTGCTGCAATCTTTTCTGTCCACCGGAGAGCCGTGTCCCAAGAGAGGAAGGGTGTTCTGTGACTCCAGCCCAGGAACCTGAACCCCATACCTGCAACCTGCCCTGGGAAGTGGGGCCCCTACCCTTCCAGCTGGCAGTTCAGAGAGACTGGGGACACCCCAGGTGGACAGAGACTGGGGTGGGACATGCTTTGGAGCTAGTTACCTTGTGGGCTGGGCGGTGGTGTCCCTGGTGTGGCACAGTTACAATGCACAAGGACTGGGGTTCAAGTCCCTGATTCTCTCTGTGGGTGGAGACTGGGGAGCAGGGACTTCAGGAGAGGTGAATCAGGACTGCAGGTCTCTCTCTCTCTCTCTCTCTCTCTCCCTTTCTCCCTCTCCCTTCCCTTTCAATTTCTCTCTGTCTCTATCCAAGAAAAAAAAGAAAGAAAAAAACAAAAATCAAAAGACTGCCAGGAGCAGCAGATTCCTCTCTCAAGCACCTGGCAGCAATAAAAAGGAAAATAAAATACTAATAATCAAAAGCGTCAGCCATCTCCTCTGGACTTCAACACCAGACACAGTCTCCAAAGGGTCCCCAGGGCCTCCTTGGCTCCAGCCTCCAGCTACCAGGCCAACACGGGTCACAGGCAGCGTCCTCCAGGGCCGCTTCTCCCTATGTCCTCTGCCCACGTTGCCTTTCTCCCCAGGGAAAGCAGAGATCCCATTCAGACTCCTCAGCCGTCTCCACCCACCCCTGTCACTGGGCTGGGCAACCCCTTTGGGCTCTGCTGAGAAGCTGCCTGGTGGAAGAGCAAACGCTCTAGTGAACCAGACTGGAGATGGGCCCAGGCCAAGGCCAAGGCACCAGCCCTGTTACCAGCACAAGGCCGCCCAGCACCAGAGCAGCTCCAGTGCTGTGCTGTGCTGTGCTGTCTCCTCCCCCTTTTCTCTCTCTCTCTGAAGAAGAGACCGGGGCTCTGTGAAATCACAGGTGTGCAAACACCCCCCAGCCCCACCCTGATGACAATTACAAAATGACACAAGTTTGTTCTGAAGAGATACCCCTCTAGCCTTTGTCACATGCCAAAACACTTCTTTCTCTCTCTCTCTCTCTTTCTCTCTCCCTCCCTCTCCCTCTCCCTCTCCTTCCCTCTCCCTCTCCTTCCCTCTCCCTCTCCTTCCCTCTCCCTCTCCTTCCCTCTCCCTCTCCTTCCCCTCCCCCTCCCTCTCCCTCCCCCTCCCCTCCCTCCCTCTCCCTCTCCCTCTCCCTCCCCCTCCCCCTCCCCCTCCCCCTCCCCCTCCCCCTCCCCCTCCCCCTCCCCCTCCCTCTCCCTCTCCCTCTCCCTCTCCCTCCTTCCCTCTCCCTCTCCCTCTCCCTCTCCCTCTCCCTCTCCCTCTCCCTCTCCCTCTCTCCTTTTTTCCCCATTTACCAGGGTTATTGCTGGGGCTCAGTGCCAGCACTATGAATCCACTGCTCCTGGTGACTTTTTTTTCCAAGCTTTTTTTTTGTTATATATATATTTTTTTTTTTTCCTTTCTTTTTTTTTTTTTTTTTATTTGACAGGGCAGAGAGAAATTGAAAGGGGAGGTGAAACAGAGAGGGAGAGAGAAAGGAGACATCTGCAGACCTGTTTCACTGCTTGTGAAGCTTCCCCCACCTGCACTGCTCAGCTCTGACTTATGGTGGTGCGAGGGGTTGAACCCGGTACTTTGGAGCCTCAGGCATTAGAGTCTCTTTGCAGAACCATTACACTGTCTATTTATTTATTTATTGGATAGAGACAAAGAGATGTTGAGAGAGGGCGTGGAGAGGCAGGACAGACAGGAGAAAGACCAGCAGCCCTGCTTCGCTGCTTGTGAGCCCCCTCCCCGCCCCCCCAGAGGTGAAGACTGAGGTCTTGAACCTGGGTCCTTGTCACCTGCACTTTCATACCTCAGACTCCTCCTAGCTGGAGAAGATTTCCCGGCCCTTCTCCTACACAGACATGAACATACGAGGAGGGGGGCATTCCCTGACGTCTTGGAGATAGACCCATCAGGAGTCTGGCTGAGACAAGACCACACTTGGCTAAAGCGAGCCCCTTCTTCTTTATGCTGGTGTCTAAGAAGGGGCTGGTCTGCTCTCTCCCCGGTGGGCATCTTCAGGCCGGGTGGGATCCAGCCCCAGCCAAAGGACACAAGGCCAGACCACGGGGTGTGACGCTCAAGCTGCCTCCCAGGACAGGTCCCTACTTCCTCCAAGTGACTCACTGACCAGGCCGAGTCCACAGGTGCCCCTAATATCACCATGATGGACATCGCACAGGACACATTGGGGCTGATCGCATCAGAGTCTTCCAGGCTGGGACCCACCAAGCAGGTTCACTGGGAGAAAATTCTCCAAAAAGTCTCTTTCCTCTGCCTCAAAATCACTTATTAAATTAAATATATTTTTAAAAGAATTTATTTGTTATTGGATAGAGACAGAGAGAAATTGAAAAAGAAGGGGGAGATAGAGAGACACCTGCAGCCCTGTTTCACCACTTCTGAAGCTTCCCCCCTGCAGGTGGGGACCGGGGCCTTGAACCTGGGTCCTTGTGCACTGTAATGTGAGCACTTAACCTGGCCCCAATAACATCTTAAGTATTGGGGGGCAGGGTTTCAAGAGAGAAATAATTGTTGTTAAAGGAACGTCTGAAAGGATATTTCTGTGTTGTGTAGTTATGAATGGAGGGTCGTGTTTCAATGCCCTTGAAGCAATTTAGAGAATTTCTCTGGATAACAAGACAGTTCCCTCTACAAAGTTAAATCTTGGCATAATGAAGCCATCCTCATTTTTAAAAAGACTGTGGAGCTGGGAAACTGGACTGAAATAATTTCTCTGGATTCCTTCTGAGGAAAAAAAAAGTCTTGATGCAATGATTTTGACCTTCATAAAACAACAAAATCTACCAGGACTACAGGACTAGGTTTTCATTTTATCCAAAAAACATCCTTCAACTTAATTTGCAGAGTGCTTATTGTATGCTGTCTTAGTACTTTGTGACCTCCTTTTTAAAAGGCAGCTTTAAATTAAAACAAAAACAAATCCAAGCCATGGAGAACACTGTCACTGCCCTGCATTCGTTTGTTTTTTCTTTTTTTTCTTTCTTTTTTTTTTTTTGATGGAGGCAGTAATGTGTGTTTCTTAAACAAAACAAAACAGAAAAAAAAAAAAAAGGCTCAGAGATAATAAGATAAATGCCACAACTTGTGGAGTGTTTGCAAGGTCATTCAAGGCCCCTGAAAACACAGCATCAAGCCTACTTTCCAAGAAGCTTCCTGTAACTTTAAAAAAATATTTATTTATTGGATAGAGAGAGAGAGAAATTGAGAGGGAGGGAGAGAGAGACAGAGAGACACCTGCAGCCCTGCTTCATCACTTGTGAAGCTTTTGCCCGGCAGGTGGAGACCAGGGGCTTGAACCTGGGTCCTCCTGCTTTGTAACATTTGTGCTCAACCAGGTGCACCACCGCCTGGTCCCCCAAGGAGTCTCCTGCAGGGAACTATGGTCCTATTCCCATCAGTCCCCACCAGGGGACTTTATTTTTTCTCTTGTCACCAGGGTTATCGCTGGGGCTCAGTGCCAGCACTATGAATCCACTGCTCCTGGTGGCCATTTTTTCACATTTTTTTTTTGTTATATATATTTTTTCTTTTCTTGTTTTTATTTGACAGGACAGAGAGAAACTGAAAGGGGAGGTGAGACAGGAGAGAGAAAGGAAACATCTGCAGACCTGTTTCATTGCTTGTGAAGCTTCCCCACCTGCAAGTGGGGAGCTGGGGCTTGAACCTAGAACCCTGTGCATGGTAGTATGTGCGCTTAAGCGGGTGAGCCACTGCCCAGCCTCCATCTATTTCACCCTTGTCCCTTCTTCATGGCCTGGGGTCCTCTGGATCATCCTCAACACACCTCTAAGCTTCTGACTACCCTGTGGTTAGAACTGACGGGTGAAGGTAAAGCATTCAAGCTATTCTGTCTCACTGCTAGGTGACCGGGGATGCCACATGGGACTGACTTCTCTGTGTCCAGAAGACCAGAGTGCTTAATTAAAAAAAAAAGTAGGGGGGTAGATAGCATAATGGTCATGCAAAGAGACTTTCCTGCCTGAGGCTCCAAAGTTCCAGGTTCAAACCCCTGCACCACCATCAGCCAGAGCTGATCAGTGCTCTGGTAAAGAAAAGAAAAGAAGAGAAAAAAAAAAAGAGGAAAGAAAAGAAGAGACGGGAGGCGGCCGCGGCGCAGCGGGTTGAGCGCACGTGGCGCAAAGCGCAGGGACTGGCATAAGGATCCCGGTTCGAGCCCCCGGCTCCCCACCTGCAGGGGAGTCGCTTCCCAGGCGGTGAAGCAGGGCTGCAGGTGTCTCTCTTTCTCTCCTCTCTGTCTTCCCCTTCTCGCTCCATTTCTCTCTGTCCTATCCAACAACAACGACATCAATAACAACAACAATGAAACCATAAGGGCAACATAAGGGAAAATAAATAAAAATAAAAAATTACAAAAAAAAAAGTAGAAGAAGAAAGAAAAAGATTGAGACCTAGAGTCAGAAGATCTGAATCTAACTCTTGGCTTTAAGAAAAAGAAAAGAAAGAAAGAAAGAAAGAAAGAAAGAAAGAAAGAAAGAAAGAAAAGAAAAGAAAAGACCTGCGTGTTGGCAGCATGGCCTGCTTCTATTTCTTTCAAGGCCTCTCTCCTCTCCCTCTCCCTTCCCCAGCCCATCTCTGCAGGGCCTGCACAGCCATCTCCTCTCCCCCTAGTCTCCGGGAGTGAACGACACCGTCTTCTGGTCCCCATCACGCCGTTAAACACACACCAGGCTGTCTTAGGATTTTATGATTTGCATACTGCTCCCTACAGCTTTGGAGAAAGAACCTTCCTGGGCCAGAGCCAGACCACACTCATCCGTTTTATCCCTAGCTCCAAGAGAGACACTCGGCCTTTAGAGGGATTAAAGAGCATGACTGAATTATTACCTATCCCCGGAAGCTCTCCGTTTCCACTTTCTTGGCTAGGAAGGGTGTTCTGTGCAGCCGTCTCTTCTAGAGGACAGACCTTCTGTCCCTGGGTGAGAGCAGAGGGCTTGGCGCCTGGAACCCACCCTAGATGTGTGGCTCTCGCCTGCCGCCCCTCTGCTGACTCTTTTCCAAGGGGTCACCCAGAGGGCTGTGACACTAGTCACCCGGTTCTTGGGATGCCCATGACCGCAGGAGCAGCTGGCAGGGGCTGGTTCCCTGTGGCAGATGGCATCTCTAAAGAATCGGGGCCTCTTCCAGAGTTGTCATGCCCAGTCATTCAGAGTGCCACCACCCTCAGCGCCTCAAATTTCAGCGCCAGGTCCCCATCCCCAAGCAGCCGGGAAGATGCCGGCTGTGAGTGAGGGAGGGGGTGCCCACGTCCCCGCTGGGGGCCCCCAGATCCTTCCTGCTCAGCTGAAGACTCCCCATGAGCACGGGTAGCCCTCCAGACAGGGTGGAGAGCGTGCTCATCACAGGCAGGAAGGACACAACCCTTTAGCTGTGTTCTCAGCTGCCAAGAAGCCTGAGGTGAAGAGACTGGACTCAGACCAGCTGGAAAGGGAGGGGGGAGGTTTCACTTTTTATGTTATATTCAGTCTTTTTATTTATCTCTTACTAAGTAGAGACAAAGAGGAATTGAGAGGAAGTGAGAGACAGAGAGGGAGAGAGACAGAGAGACACCTGCAGTCCTGCTCCACCGCTCGTGAAGCTTCTCCCCTGCAAGTGGGGAGCAGGGGCTTGAACCCGGTTCCTTGTGCACTGTAACATGAGTGCTTAACCTGGGGCACCACCACCTGTCCCGGGGGGGGGGCAGTTTGAAACTTCTGCTGCCCACCCGACCCCCATCACCCTCCATACTCAGCTCTGTTCCTCCTCCTTCAAATATGGCTGATTCCCAACCCCCGGGGGACAGGACCTGCTACTTCCTCAATTTCTCAGGTGTAATCTGGAACCGTATTTTATTTCATTCCCATGAGCTAGAGAGAGACACAGAGTTTCAGCTAAGAGAGAGGAGCCAGGGCAACATTCTGGTACACGCAGTGCCAGGGATCGGACTGGAAGCTTCCGGCAGGCAAGTCCTGCACCCCACCAGCTGAGCGAGCGAGTCCCGGCTGCAGAGACCCCCTGCTTGAGCAGTCAGTGCCTTCCCTCACGGATGCCATCGATTCTACACAGTTAAGTGTCACAGCTCCCTCCTCTTCCTGGTCCCAGGCTCCCGGGGGCCCACCCAGGCCAAGAGGCAGATGGGAAGTGAAGCCAGAAGCTGAAGGCTTTGCCCTCTCTCTGGAGCCAAGCTACACCTCCTGGGAATAACACCAGGAAGAAGGAAGGCAAGAGACTGATCTGCAATGTCTCTCTACCTTTTACCTGCTAGCACACAGAGCTTGGCACGACCACTGAGCACTGAGCACTGAGCACTGAGCACTGAGCCTTAACCTCAGCCAGAGGCAAGCACTGGACTCATCCTCGTGCCCGTCTTTGCACTTAACCAGCCTCCTCCATTTATTGTTATTAATGTTGTCATTGTTGGATAGGACAGAGAGAAATGGAGAGAGGAGGGGAAGACAGAGAGGGGGAGAGAAAGACAGACACCTGCAGACCTGCTTCACCACCTGTGATGCAACTCCCCTGCAGCTAGGGGGCTCAAACCGGGATCCTTATGCGGGTCCTTGTGCTTTGCGCCACGTGTGCTTAACCCGCTGCACTACCACTCGACTCCCCATTTATTTATTTTTTTAATGAAAGAAATGGAGATAGAATGGGTGGTGGCACATCTGGTTGAGTGCACATGTTACAGTGCACAGAGACCTGAGTTCAAGCCCCTAGTCCCCACCTGCGGGTGGAAAGCTTTTGGAGTGGTGAAGCAGGGCTACACGTGTCTGTGTCTCTCTCACTCTCTATCTCCCCACTGCCTCTTGATTTCTGGCTATCTCTACCCAATAAATAAATAGACAAAGATAATAAACATTCATTTAAAAAAGAAATGGAGAGAGAGAGAGAGAGAGAGAGAGAGGATGGCTGAGCCTGACTGAGAACAGAGGTTGCTCAGCTGGGGGTTGAACCGGGAACCTCACAGTCTCCGGTATGAACGTCTTTTGCAGAATCATCATGTAGGGGGGCCAGGTGGTGGCACACCTGGCTAAGTGCACACACGACAGTACGCACGGAGCCAGGTTTGAGGCGAAGCTTCAGGAGTGGTGGAGCAGGGTTGCAGGTGTCTGTCTTGTCTCTCTCCATCTCTCTCCCCTCTCAATTTCTCTCTATCTCTATCCCGTAATAAGTGAATAAATCTTTATACTACCACTACAGAACCATCACACTGTCCTCCCCCAGCAGAAGCTGATGCCCTCTTACAAAGAGAACATCAGGACCCTGACAGCTAAAGAAAGTAAAGCTGTGAAGACTTGGGCAACCAGCTACAAGTCAAGGAGAGAAAGAGGTGTCTCTGGGAGTTGTCAGCCATGCTGAGACTTTGACCTCTGGCTCTCAGCATCCAGAGACGCCAGGAAACGCAGCTCTGTGGCCCCAGCCATCTCTAGCAGAGAACTGCCTGTGATTTCTTCATACAGAACCCTGTCCTCCCTCCCCGCCGGCTCCCCAGTCTCCCTACCAAACATGCCAGAAACACCCAACATCCCTTCTCTGCAGACCTGGGAGGGCGCCATCTGACCCCTGCCGACGGAAAATGTTGCTTCCGGTGGACAGGTTCACCCCAGGCCTTCCAGGGCCGGGAGGCTTCTGCAGTTACACATTTCTGAAGATGGACTCAAGGTGGAGCTGACCCACATAACTGGATCTTTCCAGCAAGTGCTTCCTGTTTCTGCCCACACAGTGAGCTCCTTGGAAGGGTGACAGTGGAGGTTTGAAGCGCGTGACATCTCCACTGGGGGCACAGATGTTGTGGCGACATGTTCAATTCTTATAACATCAGATCACGGTTTCATCATGCCGGGGAATTTCCATACTTACAGGCATGCCCTGAGGTGAATCTGTTTAGGCTTGGTGTAAATAACCCTGCAATCTGTGTGGCAAGTCTTGATGTGTGTAGCATTTAATAAAAAGAATGACCTAACATTTCAAGTTTTCTTCCCCTTTTTTTTTTTTTTTTTTGGCCTCCAGGATTCTCTCTGGGGCTCAGTGCTGGCACTACAAATCCACGAATCCACTGCTCCTGGAGGACTTTCCTCTCCCCGCTGCTCCATTTTATCGGGTAGGACAGAGAGAAATTGAGAGAGGAAGGGAGATAGAGAGGGAGAAAGAGAGAGACACTTGCAGACCTGCTTCACCACCTGTGACGTCCCCCTCCTGCAGATGGGGAGCTGGGTCTCAAACCGAGATCCTTGCTCACGACCTCCATGTTACGTGCACTTAACCCAGCACACCATGGCCCAGCCCCCTCTCACTTTTTTCTTTCTTTCTTTTTGACCAGCTCAGACTTTTGATGGTGCCGGCCGATTGAACGATTGAGCCTGGGACCTCTCTCATGAAACTTCTTTCTGCTGCCTGAGAGCTATCTCCCCAGCCCCAACCCTTCATCTCGACACGATAAGCAGGCCGCATAAAAAACCTGCAAGAATACTGCCCAGCGCTCTGAGCACCTGTGGCTCCCCGGCCCAGCCACGCTCAACACCTAGGATAGCTTTGGATGACTTTGTTTTTATTAGTATTCTTTTAATATTTATTGATTTTGAATAGAGACAGAAATTATGAGGGGAAGGGGAATAGTGCAGAAGAGAGACAGAGAGAAGCCTGAAAACCTGCTTCACCACTCGTGAAGCTTTCCCCTGCAGGTGGGGACCTGGGACTTGAACCCAGATCCTTGCACATTATTACGTGTGTGCTTAACCAGGTGTGCCACTGCCTGGCCCCCTTGGATGACTTTTTACAAGGCTTGTGAATCCATCTACAAGATAGATCTTAAATGGGAACACTAAATGCATGTTTTGACTGATGGATCTGATTTGGTAAGACAGAGAGTACTTGAGAAGGAAGATAGATAAATAGATATCTATAACTCTGCTCCACCACTCGTGAAGCTTTTCCCCTGCAGGTGGGGATCAGGGGAGGCTTGAACCTGGGTCCCTGCGCACTGTAATGCGAGCACTCCACCAGGTGCACCACCACCCGGCCCCGCCATTCTGTATTTCAGTAAGTTCCCAGGCAGATCCATGCTGCTAACACTAGGGGTTTGAGACACCACCTAAGCCAGCAATAACAGGTGTGAGTACCAAGATGCCACCAAATTTTAGACACGGGACCAGCCTGGCCGTGCAGACAGCAGGAACAGAACCAGCCAGCTCTGCAGAGCTCCCGAGTCCAGACCTTCAGAAAGCTCGTTACAATGTTGGTGTTGAGCTGGTCAAACACCCCCTCCAGCCTTGGGAGGACAAATGCCCACTGAGCTTATTTCAGCTAAACCACATCCAAAGATTCAGCAGTCACTCCCCTGACCAGAAACATTGGACTTGCAGGCTAAAGGTTTGAATAGAGACCCCCCAATGCTTTTCAGAGTCGGTGACGTGAATTCAATCCAACCTAGGGAGATCATAACTTCTTCTGTAGATCTGAAAACACCACTTCCTGACTGAGAAAGTCGTGGTCTAGATACACAACGGAATACTACTCAGCTATGAAAAAATGGTGAATTCACCTTCTTCAACTCAGCTTGGATGAAGCCTGAAGGAATCATGTGAATTGAGATCAGCCAGAAACAGAAGGATGAATATGGGATGATCTCACTCATAGACAGAAGTTGAAAAACAAGATCAGAAGGGAAAAGACAAAGCAGAACATGGACTGGAGTTGGTGTATTGCACCAAAGAAAAGACTCTGGGGTGGGGTGGGGGTTCAGGTCCGGAACATGATGGCAGAGGAGGACCTAGTGGGGGTTGCATTATTATATGGAAAACTGGGAAATGTTATGCATATACAAACTACTGTATTTACTGTAAACCATTAATCCCCCCCAATAAAGAAATTAAAAAGAACATTCTCCATAGACAAGATCCAAAAGGCCAACAAACATGAGAAAATGCTCCAAGTCTCTGATTGTCAGAGAAATTCAAATAAAGACAACAGTGAGATACCACTTCACTCCTGTGAGAATGTCACACATCAGAAAAGGGAGCAGCGGCAAAGGCTGGAGAGGCTGTGGGGCCAAAGGACCCTCCTGCACTGCTGGTCAGAATGTCAGCTGGACTGCAGGCCTCTCTTTGTCTCTTTCCTTCTCTGCCTGCCCCCTCAATTTCTCTGTCTATATCCAGTAGTAAATAAATTAAAAACAAAACAAAACAAACAAACACACTTGCAACACCAGTGAAGACAGGGAAAGAAGCAGATAGAATAGCTGAGAACTGATAGGGTTTCTGGAACTTTAACTTTTGTTCATGACTTATTTCTTTGACCTTGGTCAAGCAATCCAATGTCCCTTAGAATTCAGCCTATACACACAATGGAATACTACTCAGCTATAAAAAATGGTGACTTCACCGTTTTCAGCCGATCTTGGATGGACCTTGAAAAATGCATGTTAAGTGAAATAAGTCAGAAACAGAAGGATGAATATGGGATGATCTCACTCTCAGGCAGAAGTTAAAAAACAAGATCAGAAGAGCAAACACAAGTAGAACCTGAACTGGAATTGGCGTATTGCACCAAAGTAAAAGACTCTGGGGTGGGTGAGTTGGAGAATACAGGTCCAAGAAGGATGACAGAGGACCTGGTGGGGGTTGTATTGTTACATGGAAAACTGAGAAATGTCACGCATGTATAAACCATTGTATTTGCTGTCGAATGTAAAACACTAATTCCCCAATAATGAAATTTAAAAAAATCGACCTCTGTAAAATGGGGACAAAGACACCTAGGTATCAGAATGTTTTCATAAGTACTCTGATGATTACACAAAAGCATCTTCAAGTCAGTCATCAGCAAGTGATCTCAAGGACTATGATGAAATGGAAGGAATAATCTTTGAACATAATTTTATTATCTTTATTTATTTATTGGCTAGAGACATCCAGAGATTGAGAGGAAAAGGGGGTGATAGAGAGGGAGAGGAAGAGACACCTGCAGCCCCGCTCCACCACTCCTGAAGCTTTCCCCCTGCAGGTGGTGACCGGGGACTCGAACCTGCATCCTTGTGCACTGTAGTGTGTGCATTTAACCAGGTACACCACCATGCAGCCCATTCCACACACACCCCCCCCCCCCGTCATCTTTATTATTATTTGGAATCTCAACACATGAATCTCTGGCCATTTACTTGTTTCCCTGCCCCTTTAAGAAGATTGGCTGCTTAAAAGCTATTAAACTTTCAAGAGCTTGTTCATTAGCATAATGCTGAAATAAGAGAATGAACAGAAGACATTTTAAGAGGGAGAAGATACTGAGAACACTTAAGATTTTGGAGACCTGACATCAAGGACAGATGTCTGGTTTCTCTTGAGCGATGAGATGGGGCCATGTGGGCTTGGGCCTGCAGCCTTGCCCACCAGACTCTCTTAGGGAGGGCGGGGAGAGAGGAGCCCCTCTCGCTAGAATTAAGACTCGCCCCCTCTGATCTATGCTTTCCCCTCGCACATCTCACAGCCTCCCCTGGAAGACATTTTAGTTCATGAGGAGCAATGGGTGAGGAGAACTGTTCCTGAGCTGAAGTCAGTGGAGTTTACAGGTCTGTGCAGAAACACTACACTCCCAGTGGTCTCTCATCTCCCCAGGGACAAGAAGCAGAAGAATCTACCAGATTCCAGAAAGCCTTCAGCTAGACTTGAGGCCCTGAGGATATTTATAAAACAGGAGTAGAGATTAATCTTGAGTTTCTCCAGATGATGCTTAAAGTCCTGGCTGAGAGGAGAAATGATACTTCAGTGTTGGGTCTCTCAGCCATGAATCAGAAACACTTGCTTAAATATATCTCTGTGATACACACACACACACGCACACACACACGCACACGCACAGGCACACGCACACGCACACACCCGTGATTGAAAAAGCTGAAATAAGATATTTCACCTGGTAGAAACTGAATCGAAGATGACAGAGAGCTTCAGTCTTTACGAATCGTAAATACGTCCCGTGAACATCAAACCAACCCCAGAACTAGGCACATGGACTCATATTCGCCATCATTCCCCAGAGGTCATATCAGGGATGTTTTTTTTCTTTTTAGGGGGGGATGTGTTTCTACTTTTGAATGATTAAAAAAACAACGACAAATGTCTATCAATCCACCTGAGCGTCAGATTTACATGTGTAACCCATTAACTAATTTAATCTCTTAAAAAAAACAACCTAAACAAACCAGCAGCCGTTGGCATTATTCTTTGAATAATCTTTGTTTGGTTTCCATAATGGTATATAGTTTAATGAAGAACTCATTAGAATGTAGCATACGGCATAATTAATTCTGGCTGGCTCTCTGGTCTAAGGAGCGGGTGCCAAAGCTGGATTCCATTTGCCGAGTGTTATTAATTTTTCATGAGCCAATATTTCCGCTGAAATGGGTCACCACAGCTCCGCAAGAAGTTCAAGCAATGCATTAACTGCCATCACTGCACTTCATCGAAATGGGATTTTTGCCATTTGTATGTTGGTCCTTCTCACCACGACATTTTTAAAAGGCAGCTTTTGTTTTCCATTTGCAGAGAGTCTTTCCAAATAATTAACATCAAGGGTATTCAACAGTGTTTGGCCAATTTGTCTCTATTTACCCAACAACTTAATTGGCTGAGCTAAAAGCTGTGAACTATATACATTTTGCAAATAACACACACACACACACACACACACACACACACACACACACACACACACAGAATGTAGTCAAACATCTTCAAAACTGAAGGCTGGTAGTAAGCAGGGCAAAATGTACCCGGGAAAAATAAACTCTCCTAATTTAAAATAATAATAATAATAATAATAATAATAATTATGATTATTATAGTGAGTTGTTTCCCTAGGAAAGGATCTGAGTGAAGCCAGCAAACACATTTGTGGTGGTCTGGGAGGTGGACGTCAGTCTGGTCATCCTGACGCCTGGGACTAGTCATCTGAGGGGACAGATGAGAATGAATCACAGCCTGCTGGTGCTACTGCTGCCCTTCTGGGCTTTGCCTACAGAGTAATGACCCTGCCGGAATGGAAGCCCATGGTTCTTCTGCTGGGGGAGACGGGGAGACAGGAGACGGGGTGTTCACACTTCACCAAGAGTTTCTCCTGGCATTTATTTATTTATTTATTTATTTTTGGCCTTCAGGGTTATCCCTGGGGCTCAGTGAATCCACTGCTCCTGGAGACCATCTTCTTGATTTTATTGGACAGGACAGAGAGAAATTAAGAAGGGCAGGGGGAGATAAAGAGAGAGAGAGAGAGAGAGAGAGAGAGAGAGACTTGCCGCCCTGCTTCACTGCCTGTCAAGCTTCCCCCTGCAGGTGGGGAGTGGGGACTCGAACCTGGGTCCTTGTGTGTAGTTCCGTGAGCACTCAATCCAGCATGCCACTACCTGGCCCCTCTCAGGTATGGCCTTTTAAATTTTATTTATTTCCCTCTTCCCCTGCAGGTGGGGAGCATGGGCTTGAACCCAGGTCTTTGTACTTGGGAATGCATGTGCTCAACCAGGTGCACCACAGGTATATCCCGTCTTTAAAACTTGCAATCCCCTAGCCCACGTCCAGCATCAGCTCCCCCCACCTCACAAAGCGGGGGAGAGGTTTTTGTAAATTTTTATTTATAAAATGGAAATACTTTTTACTTTGAGGAGGAGTAGCCAGGAGGACTCACAGTGTCCCCCAGGAGGGCTACTCCTCCTTCTCCAGGCTTACAGTCTCAGACTTGGGGCTCAGACCTGCACTGCACGGGCGCTGGAAGCCCCCTTCCCTTCCCGTATTGATCGCGACTCCGGGAAGTCACTTAACTCTTTGGCGGCTTTCTCTTGCAGGCGGGGTGCTCTCCAGCCCTGGGAGTGAGTTATGGGTGTTCAACTGGTACGTCTTATGAATCTTGTTAAGCTCTGCCACCTTATAGCCTCGCTGATGGGATATTTAATCACAGGAGCGAGCTGGCAGATATGATCTACGGCACGGGGAACACTCTGCAGCCGTCTCAGCCGTGACGGAGAAAGCGGATGGATTTGCCATTTGCTGAGGACTCTGTGTCGAGACTTCTGGTATTTATTTTTATTTTGCTCCACTTATTTATGGAGGTTAAAGGTGTGTTCCATCAACAGTGTCTCTGGCTGGATATCACGGTTGTCTCTGAAGGACATCACTTCTCATCCTATGGGCACCTGTGAGTGTCCGTGTCCTCTGGAAGGTGTGTCTGCCTCACTCTCTGAGGACACCAGGACTCCCGACACTAACAAGGAAGTCCAGCTGGGACCGGATATCTGCAGATACGACTGCCACTTGCTGCTCCCCATGTCACTTAGTTCCCAAATTGCAATGGCCAGGGACACTGGCTACCGTCCGGGGACCCTCCTGGGCTTTATTGACTTCACAGTCTCCCATATTGAGTACAAACCCCCAGGGTTCTGGAGGTGATTCGACTAAGGGAACGCCATCAGTGCCACAGAGATTTACAGAAGACACCAGAAGGTTGGTGCCCGTTCAGGGTGTGTGCTGATCTTTGTCTATCTGCTCCTGAACCACAAGACCGGGCAGCAGGAGGAAGACCTTCTTCTGCCTCTCCTCCTCCTCCTCCTTCTCCTCCTCCTCCTCCTCCTTCTTCTTCTTCCTCCTCCTCCTTCTTCTTCCTCCTCCTCCTTCTTCTTCTCCTTCTCCTTCTCTTCCTCCTCCTCCTCCTCCTTCTTCTTCCTCTTCCTTCTTCTTCTTCCTCCTCCTCCTTCTTCTTCTTTCTCCTTCTCCTCTTTTCTCTTCCTCCTCCTCCTCCTGCTCCTTGTCCTCCCCTCCCCTCCTCCTCTTCTCCTCCTCCTCCTCTTCTTCTTTCTTCTTTCTCTTTTCTTCTTTTCCCTCCAGGGTTGTCACTAGGGCCCCATGCCAGCACTATGCATTCACTGCTCCAGTGGCCATTTTTTTTTCCCATTTTATTGAACAGGACAGAGAGAAATGGAGAGAGGAGGGGGAGACAGAGAAGGAGAGAGAAAGGAAGACACCTGCAGACCTGCTTCACCGCTTGTGAAGCACCCACCCTGCAGGTGGGGAGTCGGGGGCTTGAACCTAGATCCTTGTCCGGGTCCTTGCAGCTTAACCTGGTGGAAACTTTCTGACAGGTGTGCACTGTTGAAAGGCTAGCAGCCCACCCACAGAGAAGACCCTCCTTGACGGCACTCCCAGTGCTTCCACGGAATACGTGTGTGTGTGCCATGACCTAGCAAAGCAAATGAACATCATGCTGCTAGTAATTAAAGAACCTCACTCAGAGAAGCCGCCCATCACCCCACCCCCAGTCTGAGTTAGCAATAAAAATGCTCTCAGGCCATCAGGGGTTGTACACAGGAATTGATAGCCTGCCATTTCATAATTAAAAGAGAAAATAAATGTTAGAGAAAGTCCACTAAATTAGGAAAATTACCTTTAGGAGAGATTGGAAATATTGATTTTAATTTACAAAATCTGTGAACTTTTCACGCTCCATTCTGGGAGACAGTTGGAGGCTGGGTTATTACCTTTGTATAAGCTTCAGAGGGTCGATAATTGTTCTGTGGGAATATTATGATATTTATCATTAACATGAAGTTTGTGTGTAGAAGTGACTAATAAGGCTGACTTTGTAGCTCGGGCAGACACAGGCCTGGCTGGCTAACTCATCCAAAGACAATCAATGGGCAGCTCTTCACTCTGGCTTTGCGGCCCACTTAACAATGCTAGCTGAATCCACACTACTGCTGTACTCGGGAGATGTTTCCCACACTCCCCTGGTGCCTGGACAGGGACTTTTCTGTGGGCGGTATTAGCTGAGATGCTTGAGGAGGTAGAGGAATCCATCTTACACCTGCATCTGCATCTGCCCACCCCATAGATCCATGTGCCTGGCGCTGGAGAAAATCAATCCAGCTCAACTCCCAGGAATCTTTCTCCATGGTATGACTCTGCAGCCATGTCCCCTAAATTACTGAGTCTCATGAACTCTGCCTGTTCACCTCAAAAAAAGCACAAAGAGAAAGTGTCTGATTTTCAGGACAATCTAAAACTTGGGAGCAGGAATTACATATGCTCAGATCTTTCCCTATCCAGTTTTCTCTCTCTCTCTCTCTCTCTCTCTCTCTCTCGCCCTTGTTAATTATCTTTATTTACTTGTTGGGTAGAGACATTCAAAAATCAAGAGGGGGGGGGAGACAGAGAGGGAGAGAGAGACAGGGGCACCTGCAGCCCTGCTTTACCACTCGTGAAGCTTTCCCTCTGCAGGTGGGGACCAGAGACTCAGACCTGGGTCATTGTGCACTGTAACATGTGAGCTCAACCAGGTGCACCACCACCGGACCACCCAGCCCTTTCTTTTTTTTTTTTTATAATTTTATTTATTTATTCCCTTTTGTTGCCCTTGTTGTTTTATTGTTGTAGTTATTATTGTTGTTGTCGTTGTTGGATAGGACAGAGAGAAATGGAGAGAGGAGGGGAAGACAGAGAGGGAGAGAAAGACAGAGACACCTGCAGACCTGCTTCACCGCCTGTGAAGGGACCTGCCTGCAGGTGGGGAGCCGGGGGCTCGAACCGGGATCCTGACGCCGGTCCTTGTGCTTAGCGTCACCTGCGCTTAGCCCGCTGTGCTACAGCCCGACTCCCCCTTTCTTTCCTTCCTTCCGTTTCCTTCTTCTCCATCTTCTTCTTCGTCTCCTTCTTCTTAAGATGAACAGTTCTTGGATCAGCTCATAAAAATCATCTTTCAGTCATCTAGATTTTACGCCTTTCCCTTATATAGCCAGCTAGCAAGTCTGATATTATGGTGGTAGCGATGGCCGGAGTCAAACAGACTGGTTTCCTTATCCTTAATCTTTAGTTTCACGGTGCTGGGCATGGCACAGCAGCAGGCTCCGTTCCCTCCTCCCACAGATATGGTCAACAGGTGTCAGGATTTTTCAGTAGGAAAGGGTGTGGGCTGGCTGTGAAGTGTAGACTCAATGTCAAAGCCCAGTCGGCCTCACTCTCGGTAACGTCTGAGCCTCTCACTGCAGACTTGCTGGAAAGTCACCACGGGTGGGGATGTGGGGCGGGGGGATGGCTGGGCTGTCTGTAAAGTCACACCACAGTTTTGCACAGAAAGACACAGACAAGGGGGCCGGGCAGTGGTGCGGTGCACGTGCCACCAAGTGCAAGGATCTGGGTTTGAGCCCTGGCTCCCCACCTGCAGGGGGTCTGCTTCGTGAATGGTGAAGCGGGTCTGTAGGTGTCTCTCTTTATCTCCTCTCTATCTCTTCATCCTCACTTAATGTCTCTCTGATCTGTCTAGTAGAATAATTGGAAAGGAAGAAAAAAAGGAAGGAAGGAAGGAAGGAAGGAAGGAAGGAAGGAAGGAAGGAAGGAAGGAAAGATGCAAAGAAGGAAGGAATAAAGAAAGAAAAAATGGCCGCTGAGAATGGTGGCTTAGTAGTGCCAGGACTGATCTCCAGAAAAACAAAATAAAGCACAGACAGCAAGTGTCCTGACTTTTCCAACAATGAACCCAATCAACACGTGGACTTAGGTCAAATGCTCAGAACAGCGTCTGATTCTAGAAAGTGCTCCGTGGTTACTAACCCACCTCACTTTCTCTTTTCCCCCAGTCCCAAGCTCTAACTCCTACACTTGGACCCTGGGCTACGTTGAGAGGCAACGGCCCCGCCTGTGCTAGCAGTTCAGCAGACTGGTTACTTCCTGGGTGCTGAACTAAGTCAAGTGGAGCTGGCTGCCCTGCTCAAGGGATGATGGGAGCCACCACACGGCTCAGAACCTGAGACACACGCCCTCCTCTGCCACCACCCACACGTCCGTCCGCACCCTTCCTCCTCAGTTCTTGGCTTCCTCACTCTTGTTCTCCGCCCCTTCCTGCAGGAATTCACCTGTCCCCCACCAGGTCCGCACTTGCAGAGACCATCTGGCCATGCCTCGTGCCTCACTCCAGAGAAACACCCCAACTTGGGGGATCTCACCTTTTTGCCCTTTTGGACAGTGGCCCTCCAATGATCTCTCCATAGAACGGCTTACCCTGCTTCCAGAAACTGCCTCCCTTCCACCACCACCACCACCCCCTTGGATATGCTGAGGATGGAAGGGTTGACCTCATCCTCTCTAGAATGAGCAGAAGGGTCTCTGAACAGAAGGGCTGAGTTCAGAGTCCAGCAGCTCTTGCTGAAACTTCTCCTTATGGTGGAGTCGAACACTGACTTCATCTATTTACCCATGGCTGAGATGGTGCTGACTAAGATCCAGAGGCTCTTCCAACCCCACTGACTGGTGATGGACACGCCCTTGGTGTTCGGCGGGGAGTCTGCTATGTTCATCTCCCGTGAAGCAGGGGGAAGGCACAGAGAGGTTCAGTAACTGGCTTTGAGGCATGAGCTGCAGGGCAGGGAACCAGGCCCGTGCACCGGGCTGTCCCAGTGCGGGGGTCCTTGTTCTGCACTGTGTCCCTTGGGGGCAGGGTCTCCCCATCTCACCAGTGAATGTCCAACAACTCAATCTCTTCTCCTTTCTAAGAGTTAACTCAGGTTCCCCCTCCCTGCCAGACAGGGTTCTTCTCACACTTAACCCAGACTGGAGGTGATATTCACATAGCCTGCTAACACCCAGAGCTGGGCTGCCATACTGGGCCTTCCCAGACTTTGCAATTATTTCTTTAACCCAGTTGATTCTTATGCTGAAGTAGTTGTCTACGTTTCTTAGGTTCCTTGGTCACCCACTAGGACAGATGTTGAGAGCTAAGAACTCACGCCACCCAGAAGGGACCCAGCTAAAAGGAGGACTTGCTGGTAAGAAACCCCTTAGGGCGTGGGTCTAGACCAGGTACTCATGCCCTTCTCCCGATTAATAAATCAAGGGTCACCTCAAAGGAAGAATCAACTACGCAGGGTCTTCCCTGCCCAAGGGAGCCTTGGCAAGGGGTACAGAGACAGCAGACAGCAGGATCGAACCATGGCCGAAAGTCAGACTCGAAGTCTCAATCCTGCTGCCTCTGGCCTACTCTCCCGCCAACTGTGGTGGCTGAGTTCTCTGCCCCAAGGGACTTCCCGGTTGAGTGGTGGTGGCTGGTGGGGCCGGAGAGAGAGGTACACACTCACAATGCAAAGAAATGCAAAGAGAGGGGACTGGAACCCAGCTTTTCCCTTGGTTTCCTCTGTTTGCTCCTAGTTCTGAGGACCACCCTTCCCTTGGGATTTCCAGCTCTCTGCCGAAGTACCAGAAGGACTTAGTCTACTCTCTGCTTTGTCAGGAAAAGTCAATGCAACTTCTAGACAGAGATGCATGACCCCAAACCACGCCTGGGCATATGGGAGTTAGAGTGTACCCACTGTGTTCACCCAGCCTGCTCTTGAACGAGCGTCTCCATGCTTTTCCCAAAGGCAAAACCCGCAGGAGAGGCCACAGATAGTGACTTGGGGCTCACTCCACAGAGGCCACTGACCAAACTCCCCTTTTAATTTTTCTAAAGGAGGCTGAAGATTTTGGCTTTTGCTCCCTGCCCCCCATCTTCCCCAACCACTCAGAACTTGTCGGGAGAGGGGTCTGCTCAGCTCAGATGACTTTAAGGAGCCCACTGTCCCCCAGCAGGCCAAGCACATTTAGGGAAGATGGAGAGATTCCTTACCTGCATAGAAGTCGGGACTGTAGACTGCACCCACCACTGGATTCAACTTCCAGCCTTGAAACAAACAGACGGAGGAGGGGGCATTAGCGCATCGCACTTGACAGCTGACGTCATTGCAAATGAAGCACAAATCAAGTGGGTGGGGATTTTTTTTTTACATTTTCTTTTTTTTAATTGTTATTGATTTATTCATAAAGTAAAAAATATAGATAAGACCAAAGGATAAGAGGGGTATAATTCCACACAATTTCTGCCACCAGGGTTCAGTATCCCATCCTCTCCCCTGAAAGGTTTCCTATTCTTCATCCCTCTGGGAGTATGGACCCAGGGTCATTATGGGGATGCAGAAGGTGGAAGGTCTGGCTTCTGTCATTGCTTCTCCAATGGACATGGGTGTTGGCAGGTTGATCCATACTCCCATCACTGGGGAGCCTCCTGCAGATGATGAAGGGGTTAATTTTCCTCTACTTCAAGATTTCTAGAGTCACTGAAAGGATT
Organism: Erinaceus europaeus; assembly: GCF_950295315.1. Taxonomy (NCBI): domain Eukaryota; kingdom Metazoa; phylum Chordata; class Mammalia; order Eulipotyphla; family Erinaceidae; genus Erinaceus; species Erinaceus europaeus. The sequence goes on from NC_080176.1 coordinate 1,765,478, forward strand.
TCAGAGTCTTTGGCCCTGCTTCACACAGTGCTGCTAGATAGATAACCCATCACATGTCTCTTTCTTTCTTTCTTTCTTTCTTTCTTTCTTTCTTTCTTTCTTTCTCTCTTTCTCTCTTTTTTTTTTTTTTGCGTTGAGTGGGAAAACTATCTGAATTCTTTCCAGCAACACGCTCTGGTAACGGCCATTCTGTCTGTGACCCAGAGAAGTTGTAGAATTCCAAAATTCTTAAGCTTCTTAAGACCCTGATGAAAATGACATCGATTCACTGGAGATTAAGTGTTGAATACACTTCAGGCCATGCAGGAGTCCTGGAAATTCTTAGTCAATGCCTGGCATCTAAGGTAACTTTCCAGTAAAGTGCGTGTGAGAGTAACAGAATTTCTGTCAATCTTCACATGCTCTGGATGGGTTATTTTTGGATTCGTGATGCTTTCCATGAACGACTTATAGTCAAGAAGAAGAAAGAAAGAAAAAAAAGAAAGAAAGAAAGAAAGAAAGGAAGGAAGAAAGAAAGAAAGGTATGAATATTCACAACCTGAACAGCTACCTCTATTGCAGACCATTTGGGGGTGATTACGGGAGCAGACTCTATAAAGAATGTTCCTACTTTAGGTCGTGCCAATCATTCCTGCTTATTCTGCTGTCTTTATAAAGAAGCCCACTACAGAATTGCTGAGGGACAAAGAGAGAGTCAGGTGGGAAACCTCACGCCGTGGAATGAAGGTCAAGCACCACAAGTCCCTGAGTAAATCTCCTGAGAAAGGACAATATTGGGGGCCAGGCGGTGGTGTGCCTGGTTGAGCACACACATTACTATGTGCAAGGACCTGGGTTCAAGCCCCTGCCCCCCACCTGCCGGGGGAAAGCTTCACGAGTGGTGAGGTAGGTCTGTAGGTCTGCAGGTGTCTCTCCGTCTCTCTCCCTCTCGCTCTCTCCCTCCTCTCTCAATTTCTCTGTCTCTACCCAATAATAAAACATAAAAAAATAAAATATTTTAAAAGGTTATAATGAAAGCCCCAATTTTAAAAGGCGGAGAGTATGGATTGACCTCTCAATGCCCATGTCCAGCAGGGAAGCAATTACAGACCTTCCACCTTCTGCATCCCACAGTGACCTTGGGTCAATCCTCCCAGAGGGATAAAGAATAAGAAAGCTTAAGCGCACATGGCGCAAAGCGCAAGGACCAGCATAAGGATGCCGGTTCGAGCCCCCGGCTCCCCACCTGCAGGGGAGTCACTTCACAGGCGGTGAAGCAGGTCTGCAGGTGTCTGTCTTTCTCTCCCCCTCTCTGTCTTCCCCTCCTCTCTCCATTTCTCTCTGTCCTATCTAACAACGATGACAGCAATAATAACTATAACAACAATAGAAACAAAAAGGACAACAAAAGGGAAAATAAATAAATAAAATAAAATAAATTTTAAAAAAAGAATAAGAAAGCATTCAGGGGAGGGGATGGGATACGAAGTTCTGGTGGTGGGAATTATGTGGAGGTGTACCTCTCTTATCCTATGGTTTTGTTAGTGTTTCCTTTTTATAAATAAAATAATAAAAATAAAAAAAACTAAAAAGGCCAGAATGAAAGCCCCAACTGATAGGGTGTATTTTTTTTTTTTTTTTGCTTTAATTTTTTTTTTTGACAAGACAGGGGAGACGCCCTGCAGTCCTGTTTGACCACTTGTAAAGCTCCCCACCCCACCCCACCCCACCGCCCGCACACAAGTGGGGACCAGGAGCTTGAACCTGGGTCCTTTTGCATGATAACACATGCACTTCACCTGGAGCGCCCCACCCGGCCCCAAAGCGCACTTGTGATACTGAGAACTCTGGCCAATTTCCGGGAGGTTCAGGTATGACAACTCACTGTCTGGTTTAAGAGTTGCACCTGTCAAGAGTCTCTGACCAGCGACAACAGTCTACAGATGCACTAAGGGAAATCTTAAGTAGGTTCCTGGGTGAATCTAAGAACTTTATATAAGATTTTCTAAGAATATTTCATTTCAGAGAACTTTCTGTTCCAACTTGCTTAAGATAGCAGATCTTAGCTCAGGAAGTCCTAGGATTAGTCCTGACACTGGAATTACTTGGGAAGCTGATGGATAGAAAACTCCCGGTCCCCATTTTAGACCTACAAAAACAGATAGCAGACGCTGATGAGTGCTGTCCTAGTGGTTTCTGTGAAGATTCACGCGCTGACACCTTCCTCACCACATGGTATTTTCTAGAAACTTCCATAGCAGTAGAAAAAAAATAAATAAAAATTACCCTGACACTTCAGAACATGTGTTTTTAGAAATGTGGAGAAGGACTTGAGTTGGTTGAACCCCCTAAAGTTGCACTGCTTCCTGAAAAAAAAGGAAAAACACTCACTGCAGGGACCTGGGAACCAAGGTCCCATTTCAAGTCACTTAGAGTCTAAGAGAAAACGGAGCCAGCGAGTTGAGATCCAGCCACCTGCTGACTGAGGAGCCTACAAGCTTCTTTTCCTGGTGCCTCACAGAAACGTGGAGCTTGTGTGAGAGAAATACAAGGAGCCAGGTCACGGAGTTAAGTTAGCCACCGACCAGTCCTCTTCCTTTCCCTCTCTTCAACTTAGTCCTGGATTCCCTTCCTCCTTTGTGACAGGAAACTCCCAGATTTTAGCCCCTGGATATGCTTATAATCTGATTGTGATGCTTTTGTACGTAGGCCTCAATACAGGACAGCAAGCCTGAAGATATAATAAAGGGTCAAGAGTGTGTGGAAAGTCTGAGATGCGCAGTGGTTAGCGCAGGCTGGCCTTCACAGGCCTGGCAAGTGACAACAAGTGGAGACTCTCGGTGAAGGTCAGACTGAACCTTGACTGAGAAGGCGGCTTCTGTGGCCCAGCTAGCTTCTGTCCTCCTAAAAGGTACCCTCCCTGCCCCCCCCCCCCCCGGGGGGTGTATTTTATGCTGAGGCTCAACTTCCCCAGACGCAGCTGTGTAGGAAAGGTCACAGGCCCTGGGCAATGGGCACCAGTCCCACCCCTTAGCCTGCAGCCTCTGCTTCTGTGATGAGCTTTCTGCACTCAGCCTGCAGCCCCCATAGAAGCCTGTACCGTCCGTCCCTTAGTTCAGGGCCAGAGTTATCAGAAAGATCTGAGCTCCTGGCCCATGTGTAAATAAAAGGCTCCTTTCCTTCTCCACCCAGCCTAGCTTCAGTCACCATGATTATTAACCGAGTCCTTTAACATTTGCATCCACAGTGGAGACAGGGTCATTGGGACCCCCCCCCCCAAAATCTCTGGTGCTCTGTATCCACCCTGATGAGACACACTCCTGTCTCTCTCATTGGTCTTATTTCTCTCTTATCTTTATAAGTAATACATTGGGAGTTGGGCGGTAGTGCAGCGGCTTAAGCGCACGTGGCGCGAAGCGCAAGGATTGGCATAAGGATCCAGGTTCCAGCCCCCGGCTCCCCACCTGCAGGGGAGTCGCTTCACGGGCAGTGAAGCAGGTCTGCAGGTGTCTGTCTTTCTCTCCCCCTCTGTCTTCCCCTCCTCTCTCCATTTCTCTCTGTCCTATCCAACAACGACATCAATAATAACTACAACAGTAAAACAACAAGGGCAACAAAAAAGGGAATAAATAAATACATTACTTAAATAAAAAAAAGAAAAAGATGTTTTAAAAAATAAAAAAAGAAATATATTCTATCTATGTATCCATCCATCCATCCATCCATCCATCCATCCATCCATCCATCCATCCATCCATCCAATTACTACCATCAGAAATTCCCACTGCTCCTGGTGGCCATTTTCCTCATTTTACTGGACAGGACAGAGAGAAATTGAGAGAGGGAGGGGAGATAGAGAGAGGGAGAGATGGAGAAACACCTGCAAGCTTTGCAAAGCCCCCCCCTTCTCCTCCTGCTTCCCCTCCTGGTCACTGCTCTGGGGCAGGATGCCACCTCTCCATGTCCAAGTTCTCGCCACCTCTCTCACCCTCACCTCTTGCTATCAGGCTTGATATTGAGCCACTTGAACTGCAGCAGCGTTTATGAACTTGGAGAACACTGGCTGCTCAGGCCGGTCTAGGCACTGTCCCAATCCCTCTGCTGGGAGGATGCCCCAGTCTTCTGCTATGTTGATCTTCATGGCTTCCCACTGCCTTTCTGTCCAACCTGCTATTCACAGAGAGGCCATCTTCCATTTTTGAGTTTCTTGCGTTGCTGCAAACTCTACCTGGACTTATCTTTCCTTCTCCCCGTTTGTTTGTTCTTCACTTTTTAAATTTTTTTTTTATTCATTCTCTCTCTCTCTCTTTCCCTCCCTCCCTCCCTCCCCCTTCTCTCTCCCTCCGCCTCCAGGATTATCACTGGGGCTGGGTGCCAGCACTAGGAATCCATCCCTCCTGGTGGCCATTTATCTTCCCCATTTTATTGGACAGGATGGAGAGAAATTGAGGGGAGTGGGGGTGACCGAGAGGGAGGGAGACAGAGAGACACCTGCAGCCCTGTGTCACCACTTGTGAACCCAGATCCTTGCACAGGTCCACCCTCACTTAGGGCTACGTGAGCTTTATCCAGGGGCACTGCCCACCCAGTGCCTGGCCCCTGACTCCTATCATCTCTGTCATATGAGGTAAGAGGAGTCTTACGAGACGGGTGAGGAGAGAGAGGTCAGGCCACCACTGCAGCTCTCCAGTACATGCAGGACCTGGGGTGAAAACCAAAAGGCGTGCAAGACCGGAACTCTACCAGCTTAAGCAACCCTCCCTCTCCCCGCCCCCAGCTCTACTCATTGTTGGTCTGAAGACTTTTCTTCCTTATCCTAAGGATGGGAGGATGGGAGGACAAGGACAAGGACAAGGACAAGGACAAGGACAAGGACAAGAACTCCACATCTGAAGCTGCACTTGGCAAATGTCAGTGCTCCAGAGACATTGACTGAGCTTGGCTTTGAGGAAGCCGGAGGGAGATAATGGATCTTGTTCTAATGGGCTTGTCTCCTCTGGGCATGGCTTCTGCTTCCCCCTGTCCAGTGACCTGCTTCCTGGCAAATATCCAATGAGGGGGGTGCCCTGTGTGTGTAGGGGGCCACTGAGAAGGCCTTAAGAATCTAGCCCTTAGGACCTAGTGGGGGTTGTATTGTTATATGGGAAACTGGGAAATGTTACGCATGTACAAACTATTGTATTTACTGTCGAATGTAAAACATTAATTCCCCAATAAAGAAATTTAAAAGAAAGAAAAGAATCTAGCCCTTGAGAATCACCTCTGCTCTGACTCCCAGGACTCCAGCCAGCTTATGTAAATGTATGCAAATCGCATGCAAACGGCCTCCCCCAGTCCCCTGCCTCCTTCCGGTACCTGGAAGAGACCCTTGGGATTCCCTCCCCTGCCAGAGCCAGGAGCCCCCACTGTCAGGCAGACAGACAAAACGCTCCCAGTTTTAATTTTCTCCAGCAGTGTGTGTAAGTCCCCAGGCCTTGCAAATCCAGAGATTTTGATCAAGGACATTAAACCGAACAATGAGGCTTACAACAAAAGAACAGACGAGAAGACCCAGCGCTTCTGCCTCTCAGGGTCCCCCAGCAGGCCAGGCACCGGAGCAGAGACCAGAAGGCGCCCCGGGGGCCGCTTGGTGTGGGGCATACCGGCTGGCAGGCAGGCGGTTTAGAGAAAGCCTCTGGGGTTGGGCCTGGGAGGTGGTGGGAGGCTAGATCAGTGGCCCCTCAAAAGACCAAAACCACACACTGCTGAGCCAGCTCCCTGGTGTTCGGTGCTCACTGTGGGAGGCCCATCTGCTGTGCAGTACGCACTTGTGCCTCTGTCTCCAGGGCTTGCTCCCCGGGCTGTCAAGGAAACACTCCCCACAGCACTGCAGGAGTGTCCAGGGTGCATCCCAGAACTTCCTGGGGCTCAGTGCTGAGAAGGCTCCGGGCTGGGCTGCTCCGATGGGTGCAGGGAGACGCCCACACTACATGCACGTTGGCTGCTTGCTTAGCACAGATGGATTCTGCTTGGCACCAACACCCTCGGTATTTATCGATCTTTTTTCTGCAGTGGGGTGTATCCATTGAAAACATCTAGATCTCCCCTGAAGTATACGGGGTGTCTGTCTCTCTTCTTATTTACGTGTTTATTTTAGACAGAGACAGGCAGTGTCTCAGGACAGTGTCACATCACAGGTCAGTCCGCTCTCCCCTCTGTTCAGTTCCGGCGGTTGGGTGTCACTGAGTGCAGATGGCAAGGCAGGGGACAGGGGAAGGGGTTTACTTGTGCACACAGTCACGGCCCAGGAGGAAAGGCCTGCCTGTGTCCAGGGCTTCCTTCCCTCCAGCCTCAGTGGCCACATCTGGGAAGGAGACTCACTGTGTCCTCTCAGAGGACCTGATGGGGGTTCAGTGCCCCCAGTGCTGGCAGGAGGCCCACTGTCAGGGTCCTGAGACCTGGCTGCCCGGGGCAGTGTGAGTGATATTTCCAAAGACCTCATACGTCTCGTTCTCAAGTCCTGGCTAAGCCATCAGCCAACAATTCTTTCTTTCTTTCTTTCCTTTCCTTTCCTTTCCTTTTCTTTTCTTTTCTTTTTCTCTAGGGTTATTGCTGGGGCTCAATGCCTGCACTACGAATCCACTGCTCCTGGAGTCTATTTTTTTCCTTTTGTTGCCCTTGTTATTATTATTATTGTTGTTGTTGTTGTTATTGCTGTTGTTGTTGGATAAGACAGAAATGGAGAGAGGAGGGGAAGACAGAGAGGGGGAGAGAAAGACAGACACCTGCAGACCTGCTTCACCGCCTGTGAAGCGACTCCCCTGCAGGTGGGGAGCCGGGGGCTCGAACTGGAATCCTGACCCTCTTCCTTTAGCTTGGCACCACATGCGCGTAACCTGCTAACAGACTCGCATGCACCCCGCTTAAGGAATGGTATCTGACTTCCCTTTGTGCTTATTCTCAAACCATCTCTGCATAGGCACAGAAAACCTACACACAGGTACACATGGCCATGGAAGCTTCACAGTGGAAGAGAATTCCTCAAAGCTGGCTGCTGCCACTACTTACCAGCTGTGGCTAGGGGCAGGGCCACTGCTCCCTCCCTCCCTTCCTTCCTTCCTTCCTTCCTTCCTTCCTTCCTTCCTCCCTCCCTCCCTCCCTCCTTCCCTCCCTCCCTCCCTTCCTTCCTTCCTCCCTCCCTCCCTCCTTCCCTCCCTCCCTCCCTCCCTCCCTTCCTTCCTTCCTTCCTCCCTCCCTCCTTCCCTCCCTCCCTCCCTCCCTCCCTTCCTTCCTCCCTCCCTCCCTCCTTCCCTCCCTCCCTCCCTTCCTTCCTTCCTTCCTCCCTCCCTCCCTCCTTCCCTCCCTCCCTCCCTCCCTCCCTTCCTTCCTTCCTCCCTCCCTCCCTCCTTCCCTCCCTCCCTTCCTCCCTCCCTCCCTCCCTCCCTCCACAGGCAGGAGACATAGAGAGAGAGACCAGGTGACACGTGCAGCCCTGCTTCACCACTTGCAAAGCTTTCCCCCTGCAGATGGAGACCTGGAGCTCAAACCCGGGTCCTTGTGCACTGTAACGTGTGCTCAGTCAGGTGTGCCACTGGTGGCCCCTGGGCTGCTGTTTCTACCAAAACAGAAAGGCTTCGTGATACCCAAATCCAGCCGTCTGCTGCATTTCAACACTGGACAGCCAAAGTCTGGGGTAGAAATTTTCTTTACCGGGGCTGTGTGGTGGCGCGCCTGACTGAGCGCACACAGTACAGTGCACAAGGGCCAGGGTTCGAGCCTCAGGTCCCCACCTGGACAGCTCTGTAAGCTATAGAGCAGGGCTCCAGGTGTCTTTCTGTTTTTCTTCCTCTATCTCCCCCTTCCTCTCAATTTCTGACTGTCTCTACTAAATAAATAAAGATAGAACATTGATAAAAAAAATGTTCTTTACCATTTAAGGATGTGTGGGGCTGGAGCTAAAAATAAAAAAGGTTGGCCAAATATGCCCCCCTTCTTCAGACCCCTGTGACTTCGCGGACACTTCTGTTTAGCAGGGCCTCTTTCCGAATAGAAACAAGAGGACAGCCACATTTAACAAAGGAATGACAAGTACCACACACCAATGGGTGCCTCACAGCAGGAAAATAGCTCCAATGGCAATCTGTACGGGCAGTCGGAGTAAGCCAATCGATCCAGCGTCTGGAATGTGATGGAGCCCCTAGAGAGTCTAGTCTCCAGTCCATTGACCAAAATCCAGCCGGAGTGATATGGGCACCGTGACCCGAGTTTTACACCAAGTGTGTACACCAGGCCGTGAAGGCTGTTCATACAACTTCCTGACCACGGGTACTGAAACGCAGACAGTGGTCATGGCCGGGCGGTGGAGCACCTGGCTAAAGACACATGTCACAGTGCACAAAGACCCAGGTTTGAGTCCCAAGTCCCCTCCTGTGAGGGGAAAGCTTTGCGAGCGGTGAAACAGCGCTGCAAGGGTCTCTCTTTCTCTCTCCCCCTCCTGTCTCGATTTCTGGCTGTCTCTATCCAACAAATAAAGATAATAAAAAAAAATTTAAAAAGAAAAGAACTGGTGGTCTGGGAGGTGGCACAGTGGACAAAGCATTGGACTCTCAAGCATGAGGTCCTGAGTTCGATCCCCGGCAGCACATGGACCAGAGTGATGTCTGGTTCTTTCTCTCCTCCTATCTTTCTCATGAATAAATTAATTCTATTTTTTTTTTTTTTACAAAAAAAGAAAAGAACTGGTCTAGATATTGCTTGCCACCTGCACAGGGCCCTGGGCTCACGACCTGCAGCACATTGAAGTACGTGATTGGCATGGCAGCATGGGTCCTGCCCCCCTGTGATTTGGAGAGTCAGTGAATGCCAGTGTCCGGGCATCTTCACTGATACTCCATATATCAGTGTTTCCCTATTGGGAGAGTTTGGAGATCTCTACTTAGGAAATGCCTTGTCCTAAAGATGGCTGTTGACTACAGCACCATCTCACCTGTCCTCCCAGCCAGGCGCCTGTCACCCCATCTACTCTCACTAGGAAACTTGCCAGGAGGCACCTGCAAGGCACCCCAAAAGCCTCAGAGCTCCAGGGGAGACTCCAGACCAGGCTCCAGCTCCACCAGCACCCTAAGAGGATAATCAGCAACAACCAGGAGCAGGTGACAAACTCAAGAAACAAGACCTTCCCTCCCCCTCAACCGTCATCAGTGCCTTAACTTCCTAGAGTAGCAACGAAGTCAGTTTCCCAATGGATCCCCAGACAGTTTCTGAGCCTCACAGGGGTTCTGAGACAGAGGCTAGAGGAGGGACAGACACAGTTAGCCTGAACACAGACTTCACCTCTGAGTCAGGTGGCTCCTTGAGGAAGGCCCGCAGACCACCACCCTGCCCTCCTGCTGACAGACGCCAACATGGCCTGTTGGAACAGGTGGCCTGGGCCACCCATGACTTGGACGATTCAGAGAGAGAGCCGGTGTGTGTGTGTGTGTGTGTGTGTGTGTGTGTGTGTGTGTGTGTGTGTGTGTGTTTGTGTGTGTGTTGGGGGGTGTTGGCAAAGGCCAGACTCTACTCACCATTGGTGTACGGGTTAACGGTTTTCTTGTTTGTCATTACCCGTGCGGTGGCATTGTTCACCTATGTACACAGAAGACTCAAGTCAGCATGGATTCCTGGATCAGCCCACAGTTCAATTAGTTGCATGCATTATGACTGTGATTACTTATTAAAAACAAAACAAAACAAAACAAACAAACGAAAGAAACAACAAAAAACGCATCGTAATTTATAAAAGGCAGTAGATGCATAACAAAAAGTCATACATGTTTATAATTACATCTACTTCATCACCATTTGAACTTACAGATCATTTCAATGAAGCAATGTCATGTCAATGAACAGTTTCATAAGGAGACAGTAAAAGCACATTAAAAGGGGCCGCAGGAGTGAAGGTTGAAAAGCATGCCTGTACTCCATGGGACACAGAAACAATAGATACTGTTTGTCAACAGAAGGAAGTTCGTATGAAGGGGCATGCAGTGGAGGAGGGGGAGACAGAGTACAGGGGGACAGGAATGTCCAACAAAAGAAAAAGAAAAGTAAAGAAAGGGACAAACAGATTGTAGCCGTGTGCAACACTTGAGGAAGGAAAAACCATCCCAGAAGCAGAACATCTAGCATTCAACACTCGGAACAAGAGCCTCGGAACATCGCAAGAGTTAACAACAACAAAAAAAAAAATCATTCAAGCTTTGAAAGTCACAGCTAAGGAAAGGGTCAAAGGAGGGTGCATCCGTTGAACACAGTATGGAGTTAACAGTCTGAGTAAGAGGTGGGCTTCTCATCTCCCATTTCCAGTCAGTGCCTCCCAGGCTAGCTCAGAACGTACACTCATTACAGGCGTACCAATATCCAAGGAAAAAAGCATCAAGAAAACTTAATACGACAAGTCAAAAAAATCCACGTGGTAGAGAGATATGTAGAGAGAGATATCAGCACTAAGTACGTGAAACGGCAGATGGACTGAACCACTTACCATTCACCACCACCGCCAGCAAGGTTTGTGTACAGTTACCATGGTTACTGAGAGTTGGGTGTGGGGCCTAAGCGTTATGGTCGCAGGGGAAACGAAAGGCAAAATATGCAACATCTTACTCCAAAGACTAAAGCATTTGAAACTGGTATTTTTTTTTTTTTTAAGTTTTAAACAAATATGACCCTGGGGCTATGCTGAGGGAGTTCCAGTGGCGCAAACAGTAGATTTTGAACATGGACTCAGAGTATCATACAGTCCTCTTTTTTTTTTTTTTTTTTTTCCGCTTTTTCTTTCCCCAATAAGAGTGGGGAGGAGGATTGATATTGAACAGGAAATCCACTCAGATAATTTGCCTGATTGTTAAAAGAATGTAGAGATTCAAACTGGCTTTTTAAAAAAAAAAAATGAAAGGTTTATAACTCTCATTTTTTTTTTTTTTGGACACAAGGGTGTGGTTTGGTCCAGTTTTTTTTTTTTTTCCACATATATTTTTTGGGGGTTATTTGTACACCACTGTGGGTCCCTCATCAACTCTGTAGTGGAAAGAAAAATAAAGAACAAAAAAGAAACTTCTCTGTACTTTGTGTCAACTTTTTTTTTCTTTTTTTGGTAGCAATGCCTCTACTGCTTGGAAGCTACTTGCACCCACTGGTTATAAAACATAGGGAGTCATCATCATCATCATCATCATCATCATCAAAAAATATGAAACCTTTCAGGTTAAACTTTCTCTTGCCTCACTTTTACCATCCACCTTTCAGCAGTACTAAGAGTAACATAAACAGTCCAAGTAAAGAAAAAAAAAAAGAGAGAACTAAATTAATAAATAAAATGAATTAAATAAAAGTTAGGCCATTTTCCTTTTTATATATAAGTATTTATATATATATATATATATGTGTATATAACAATGAGAAGGGGGCGGGGTCACAGAGACACAGTGATGCATCTGAAACAACAAATGAGCGTGAAGCAGAGACATTTATCAAAAGGATGAAAAGGAGAATATTTGGGACATGCACCTCGATTTTACGGCCCTCTACCACGGTGCCGTGTAATTTCTCCCTCGCCCTGTCGGCATCCGCACTATTTTCGAAAGTTACGAAACCAAATCCCTACATGCAGGAGGGAGAAGGGGGAAACAACATGCAGATTATTATTTCAGACAACGACCACTGTGTAACGTTCTCTCGCTTTAATTTCTATTTCTTGTCCTGGCTTCAGTTCTGTAACATGCAAATTAGAGAGATTATAAAGAGTACTACAATGTGCAAGAAGTAAGCAACACATGTGAACGAGATTTTCTTTGTTCTTTTCTCTTCCCTGTCACCAGTTAGCTGTAACCCCCTGAAGAATTCAAAGAAGGATACCAAAAATACCTTTCTAAATGTCACTACAGAAGAAAATAAATCTAACGGAAAGAAAATGAGATCAAAATAAACTGTACAGTGTCTTCACAGAGAATAAAATGAAATAACGAAGGGGGGAAATAAAAGGGGGAACCACTTTCTTGACATGCAAATTAAGAAGAAAAGAAAAGAAAACGTGTCCACAAAATCCAACAGCAGATGCTCAAGTCTTCTAACATCTCCTAAGGAGTCATGCCATGTGGTTTTAAGAACATCTTCCTCATGCAATTTTAGGGTTATTCAGTTTTTGTCAACTCTATGTCTTTACTTCTGAAAAAATAAAAAAAATAAAATTGAGAAGCCTACAAAAAAAAAGAAAGAAAAAGGAAAGACCTTTTTATAATCGATCTAAAACTGTTTGATCTCATAAACAAAATAATCACATGAAATGAAGAGAGAAACACACTGATTGATTGCTAGTGGAGTTTGAATAATGGCTCTGCACCCACAGTTCCCTCCCCATCCTTCATGACACCCTTCGATTCCCCTTGACTTTGCGAGTCTGCTTTATGAACCAAAAAGGTGTCATGTTCTAAAACTGTCGTCATGTTATGAACTGTTATCACAGATATCAGTCTATCTAGTTATCTAGTTATCTAGTTATCACAGATATCATGTCTAGTGATCTGCTCTCACCTGTCCCTCATTCAATGACATGGCAGAGAAAACAAGTCAACCCTCCCTCCTCACCACTGGCATTTTTCTGTCTTAATCTCTCAACTTGAAAATAACCACCACCCCACTCAAAGTCACATTGTCAAAATCCATCTTTTTTTTTTTCTTCTCTGACACTGTTCCTGAGAAAAGTACAGAAAACATGACACGTTATTTTTAAAGCCTCTAAAAATATTTGTACATCTTGTTCAGAAATATACACCAACCTTTTGAAACAATTCCAGTGCAAATTTGCCCAGCTTTTTAGTCTTTTTTTTTTTCTTTCCACTTTTTGCATTTCATAGTGAAATCATGCAAAAATCTTGGCACTATTCTTTCCAGCAAGGGGACTTTACTTGAAAGTGAATCACTGGCATGAAGCTTGGGTAGGGCAGGAAAGAATGGCTTTCTAAAATGAGAGTAACTCCACTTCATACCAAGTCATGACCAACTAGCGTTAACTTCCAATGTCTAGGTCACCAGGGTGACTTCTGAAGTTCAGAGAGGCGGCACTTTCTAGACTTCAGACTGACTGGTCCACAGAGGACTCAATCTGTGGGTACGCTCAGGTTATGGGGAGATGGTTATTGGACAGTGATCTAGAGAAAATGGAAACTTCTTTTTGGTGGGGGCTATACCGAATGACCTTTTATGATCTTCTCTGTAGTGAGGGGTCTGGACTAGCTGATGGGCATGAGATGGTACCTCCCAGGACAGGAGGACCCTACCCAGATGCTGTGCCCCAGATGCTGTGCTTGCTTTGAAATGACAGTCCCTCCATGGGTAGACGGCAGGATCTGGGGGGTGTGTGCCTGATGGTAGCCCTTGGCCAGCCGATCCCCAATAGCTGAACCAGAAAACCTTTTAGACATAGAGGCTCCTGACACCTAGCAACCCCATCAAAATCTCCACAGACAGAGGATACACTGCCTTTTGGTCATGGGCTCAGTGTGGAAGCATGCTGCCTCCACATTTTGGGGGTGAAGTTGGATGGGGGTGGGGAGGGCTCGGCCCTGCCCAGCCACAACCAGCGAGAGAGCACTCACTGAACCCTTCCTGTGCCTGCGCTGGTGGCTTCACAAGTAGGGGCTGCACTTGGCTCCCTTGTGCTGCCCCCTGGTGAGAATTCAGTCTCCAGGAAACCAAGACTGGCCACTTTAAAGAACACATTCAGGGCGCGTGTAGATAGCATAATGGTTATGCAAAGAGACTCTCATGCCTGAGGCTCCGAAGAAGTCCCAGGTTCAATCCCCCGCACCACCATAAGCCAGAGCTGGACAGTGCTCTGGTGTTTCTCTCTCTCTCTCTCAAAAACAAAATAAATAAAATATATAAAAAATTACATTTCAGAGCTGGGTGGTGGTGCACCTGGTTGAGTGCACATGTTACAATGTGCAAGGACCCGGGTTCAAGCCCCTGGTCCCCACCTGCAGGGGGAAAGTTTCACAAGTGGTGAAGCAGGGCTGCAGGTGTCTCTCTGTCTCTCTCCCTCTCTATCTCCCCCTTCCTTCTCGATTTCTGGCTGTTTCTATCCAAAACAGAAATAAAGATAATAAATTAAAAAAAAAATACATTCCATGCCCATGTCCAGCGGAGAAGCAATTACAGAGGTCAGAACGCCCACCTTCTTCACCCCCCCCCCCAATTTTTGGATCCATACTTCCAGTTGGGGGGAAATGATAGGAGGAAGAGGACCAGAGGGCTGTGAACTCCAACTCCGTCAGGATCCAGAGAGAAGAGGACAAGGGGAGGGACATTTGGAAGTAGTAACAGGAGTAGGTGTGACTTGGAAAGAAAGAGAAGATGGGACCTTAAAAAAATGGGTGACTGCTTAAACACGCTTGTTCCAATGCAAAAGGACCCGGGTTCAAGCCTCCAGTCCCCACCTGCAGGGGGAACATTTTGAGAATGGTGAAGCAGTGCTGCAAGTGTCTCTCTTCCTCTCTCTCTCTCTCCTTTCCCTGTCAACTTCTGAACATTTCTATCCAAGAAATAAATAAAGGTAATATAAAAATGGGCAATTATATGCAAATAAAGACAAATAGTTGTAGACACGATGGTTAACTCATACCTGCAACTAGAGGGGGAATGGCTGTAGCTTCCAGTGGAGGGATTGGGGATTCTGGACTCTGGTGGTGGGAATAATGTGGAATTATGCCCATGTTGACTTGTAATTTTGTCAATCAATATTAAATCACTAATAAAAAAAAAAAAGAAAAGAGGATAAAAGATGTTTGACAAGAAGCAGGTATAAAGTTACAAATAAAAAAATGAATAGATAAATTCTGCCTATCTCCATCCCAGCCTTCAGAAAGAGGGGTCACACTGCAGCCCAGGGCATGACACAGGGCTTGCACACACGCACACAGTCTTGGGCCAGATCCCTGGCAGCACTTATACCTGAGCAATGACCTGGTTCTTTCTGGTTGAGGAAGAAATACACATCTCACGATTTCATTGATTATTGGATAGAGGCAGAGAGAACTCGAGAGGGAAGGGGTAGATGAGAGAGAGAGAAGAAACCTGCAACACTGCTTTGCCTCTTGTGAAGCTTCCCGCCCTGCAAGTGCGAACAATCAGTCTTTTATAGACAGGCGAGAAAAGCCACAGCTTCCTGGCCGTGGTGTGCAGAGCCCAGGACCTGGGGTGACGATGAGGTCACCCTTGGGTGACAAGGGTCAAGGAGGGGCATTTGTGGTGGGAGGCCCTGTGTGTGTGTGTGTGTGGGGGGCTCTCTGAACCCGGCCCGGGGCTGGGCCAGAGAAGAGAGAAGAGAGGGGCGACGGAGGGGAGTGTCCTTCTGCAGCTGCTGTCCCCATTCTCACCTGGACTGTCCCCACCATGCCCCACAACTGCTAACCCTGCAAGGCAAAGCCGACAGAGGCTAGTTTTGATTTTTCCTAATGAAAAAAAATCAAATCAAATCAAACAAAACAGCTTTACAACAGCAGCTTCTGGGAGTGGCCAGATCAAGACAGTGGGCTGGCTCCTGGGGGCCCCAGAGGAGCTTGGTCAGAGGCACGGTGGAGGGACACTGGAAGCAGCTCAGCCTCTCCACCTTCCCCAGAGAGGCAGGTGCTTCTGCGTCCCCAACAGCTCTCGGCCAAAATGGGAAAGCCTTCTCCAATGTGCGTGAGTGACCCAACAAACAGCACATGAGTCGGTGGGGGTGGGGAGGACAAAGTCAAACTTTTAACGCAGATGTGCTACAGACTCCAGATAAGAAAACTGCTGTCCAACAGTCCCTATCACTCTGCCAGGAACACACTTCAGGCTCCCTGAAAGGACAAAGCTGGATCCCTGTCCCTGTCCCTGTCCCTCTGCACTGAGTGCTCCAGGTAGGACTGACTGGGGTTTGGATTATCTGTGTCTACAGGTGGGGAGCAGAGGGGGGGGGGGTTGCACCTCCAGGTGCACTGGCCTTGACCTCAACCAGGAGACACCCTGTGTGGGAATCTGGAGGGCCCATCCACATTTTCTGAAGACACAGATGGCAGGTCCTGAGTGTCAGAGCCCCCAGCTGAGCGGGAACTGGGGGGACTGGGCATCTGTTCCTCCAGGAAGGTCTTGGATGAGGCTGTGGGCGTCGCTGTTGCTGGACACCGCACTGAACAGGGGATGCTTCCTAGACTTGGCCTCCTCCTCCCACTCCCAACATAAATGCATTTGGAAGGTGCTGGAGCCTCTCTCTCTTCCTAAGCCTGGATAATTACTAGCACTGTTACCTCTAGGAAAATCAACTTTAAAAAATTGGTTTCCTAGAAAAAAAATAAACGCAAAGCAATGGCAAATTGCAAAATGCGACTTGGTAAACATACCAATGGAGGAGAAAAAAAAACTAGTCAAAAGGTTGGTGCATATGAGATATTCCCCCCCTTACAGCCCAGAAAAATAACTGCACTTCATCAATACAGAATAATCACACATTTACCTGCTTGTGAGACTAGCAACTCACTTTTTAATATAGAGAACATAATTATCACTGGAAAACAAAAAGGTAGTGACAACATTACTATTACTTAGTTATTACTATTATTATTTTTGGCATGGGCCATGTTCCTCTGGAAACTTGATGTATAGACAGGTAGGCATAAAGTAGCAATTGTCAACCACCCTCTTTCCATGTTAAACTGACGTCAATCGTCTCCCCGCCACGTCTCCGGGTGGGTGGAGGGGGTCTCGAGAGGAGAGGAACCCCCACAGAGGACTTTTCCCACAAACCAGCCAATTAAAAACAGTGCAGTTGTTTTCCTCTGATTCATAACAGCACGTTCACATCAGCTCAACAGCTCCATAGTAAAATTAAGTCGCTTACCTTTGAGCCCCGCTCATTAAAAATAATTTCAACATCTAAGATTTTACCAAATTGCTGCAAAGAAATAGAGAGGTCTTGATAAGCAAGAAGACAATTGGAGTGGATGCCATCATACACAGTGTAAGGGCTCCCCAGTCGGGAGTGGTCTGAACAAGCCTTTTAATATGGAGGAGTTACATTTCTGTCTTCTGCTATGGTATTAGACCTCATGCTTGATCAGAAAGGGACTAGAGCCACCACTCAAATCATCTCCCAAATCATCATGGCAGAGACGCCAGGCAGGGATGTGCCATGGGGGCCCTGGCACGGAATGCCATGCAGAAGGGAGTTCTGTTCTTGCTCTGTGTGAATGATGGCTTTCCCAGGCACTGTGCTGCAGAGACTGAAAGGGATTCGCCTGCACAGGGACCTTCTTAGACAACTCAGCTAACCGTGCCGTGGAGGGCACATGGCTGAGGTCGGGCTTTATTTTTTTTTAAATACACTTATTTTTATTATTTTTTTTGTATTCCCTTTATTTATTTATAGGATAGAGACATCCAGAAATAGAGAGTGAAGGAGGTGATAGAGAGGGAGAGAGACAGAGAGACACCCTGCAGGTAGGGACTGGTGGCTTGAACCTGGGTCCTTGTGCACTGTAACATGTGCACTCAACCAGGGGAGCCACCACCTGGCCCCTGAAGATGGGCTTTGATAGCAAAATGTCTAATTAGACTATGGTGGTGGGGATTCGGGGCCCTTGGTCCCTTAAAAGTTAGAAGTTAGGTCATGCAAATAAGTGTCAATAAATTAAAACAAGCTTTCTAGGCCTATTCTCAAGTCTGCACCATCTTTCCAAACAGTATGCTGAGTCTACCCACATGTTAGCTATCGGACTCAGGCCAAAATGACTACTCATGAGTGCCTTGAGCCATTCCTAAAATAGACTTCCTAGCTCTTCCCACTAAGATGCCTAATTTCATCTGCTCTAGTCCTACCTTTGGATTCTGGATTATTAAACAATTGGTCCTTCTTTTATATCTTATAACCTTTCAGCCACCAAGTTGCAGATGCTACCTTGATTCCATCCTGACTTCCCTGGGAAGACGCCCTCACCAACGTGTCCTGGAACCCCACCTCCCCAGAGCCCTGCCCCACTAGGGACAGACAGACACAGGCTGGGGGTGTGGACCCACCTGCCAACACCCATGTCCAGTGGAGAAGCCATGACAGAAGCCACAACTCCCACCTTATGCTCCCCATAAAGATCCTGGGTCCATGCTCCCAGAGGGATAAAGAATAGGAAAGCTTCCAATGGAGGGGATGGGCCAGTGGTGGGAATTGTCTACCTGTTATCTTATAATCTTGTTCATCATTATTAAATCGCTAATGATAATAAAAGGAAACAAATAACCAGGACATTGGGGGGGGGGGGACAGCTTTCCCGAGAGAGCCCTTTGATACTATCAACAGAAAGACCTGGGCCAGTGCAGACAAACAGAGCCCAAAGGAGTCCGTCTCGGATTCCAGAGAAAGAACTTTCTAGGCATGCCTCTCAATCTACCTCCCTTGGAGAGAGGAAAAAGAAAATAGACCCCAGATGAATGTCAGCAACTTGGAAACCTGTAGTGGCCATAAGAAGAAGCCCCAAAGTCTGTTGTGCCAAGAAAGGAACCCCTTTCTCTCAGGACCGGTCCTCTAGGTTCCAGGCCTGGGTTTTCCTATGGAGCAGAAGTGTCTCTTGACTTCCCAGAGAAGCAGATGACGGAGAAGAAGTCCCAGAGAAGGGTTCCCATGAGGTGATGAGATGGCTGGGCCTGACCGTCCACTGGCACCACAGAAAAACGACCAAGGCTCGGGGAAATTTAGAGGATGAGACTCTGCCTTTGCTCACGAGAATAACTCTCTAAGGAACATTTCCGGGGCCCGAAATGTAGGCCGGAGAAATGATGACAAAGAGAAGAAGGCTCCTTTCAGATTAGGGAGATGGGATTATGATACTGGAACATGAAGTCATCTCAGCATGAAAAGATAATGACTGTCTGTTCTGTGAATTCCTGCACAGCAGCGATTCTGGCCTGGCTTGCCTAGAACGTTCAGTTCACACAGACAGATGCTGTGCGGTTTATTTCAGGCGCATGAGTTTGGAAGCACACCGATCTAGCAAGAGGCAAACTTGAAGAGGACTTCTTCCAAAACCACGAAGCAGACAGCGTCTGTGGAACACCAACATACCCCCCTTTGAATCCAGAGCCGACTGAGCGAGAGAACCGGTCAGAAAGCCATCAGAGCAGCCCCTGTGGTTCCCCTCCGTGACCTCCCACGTCTCCCCTCCGTGGCTGGACTGGGTGGCTGTGATGATGCGGCCCCTCAGGGAGCAGGGAGATGGGCCCTGGGAGGAAGGCTGCTGTGAGTCCCAGTGTGCAGACAGTGATGTTGTATTTACAGTCTCCATAGTGTCATTGGGAAGTTCGGGACTGATGATGCAAACGCAGCTGGTACGTTTTCAATTTAAGACAGAACTGGCGTCTGTTTCCTCAACACACCAACACTCAGCAGAGCACCACGACAACCCCGGACCCACAGAAGGTGTCTCCATCTCTGTCACCATCCAGCTCCGGGGTGGGAGCGGGCCGGTGAAGTCTGGGCAAATGGACAAGCAAGACCTTCTCACAGAAAGCCCAAGGAAGATAGAGACTATGAATGGGTACTGGTGTGTGTGTGTGGGTGTGTGTTTGTGTGTGTGTATGTGTGTGTGTATGAGTGTGTGTGTGTGAGTGTGTGTGTGTGAGTGTGAGTGTGTGTATGTGTGTATGTGTATGTATGTGTGTGTATGTGTGTGTGTATGAGTGTGTGTGTGTGAGTGTGAGTGTGTGTATGTGTGTATGTGTATGTATGTGTGTGTATGTGTGTGTGTATGAGTGTGTGTGTGTGAGTGTGTGTGTGTGAGTGTGTGTATGTGTGTATGTGTATGTATGTGTTTTTGTATGCGTATGTGTGTATGTGTGTATGTTTGTGTACGTATGTGTTTATGTGTATGTGTGTGCATTGTATGTTTGTATGTGTGTGTTTGTGTGTGTTTGTATGTGTGTATGTGTGTGTGTGTTCCTTAGTGCATGATGGTGGGAAAAGATCCAAAACTGAGGGTCAAGAGTGTTTTGCAGATGCCTCTCACGGGGACCTGTAAAATGGCACCCATGTGTCAACAACCGTGGGCTTAGACTCTGCTTTTGCCCAAGAAGACAGCCATCTAAGAAACATTCCCGGGGCCCTAGATTTGGGCAGAAGAAATGATGGAAAGTAGTAGAAGAATTCTTTAAATCATTAACCCCAAAAGGGGAGAAGAGGGAGAGAGGGAGAGCAGAAGAGAGAGAAGAGAAGGAGGTGGGGGGCTCAGATATTCATGGCAGCAGGGGCCCTTCTGCGGGCTCTAGCCCTGAATATTCCCAATCTCTGGCTTACTCAGCAGCTTATCACTCTGTATCTTCCAAGGGAACAAAGCAGAAGAAAAAGAGAGGTCCTTCCAGAGGAGAGGGTGGGGGGGATGGGATGTGTGACACAGGCTCCTGGCTGGTCCTTTGAAGGCCAGGCACAAAGCCGATACTGAAGAGACTTGTGTGTGAGTAAAACATCTCAGGAACCCGCCCGGGCAACAGGAGGCTAATTGTGTCTCCTGCCCACCTGCCATCCACTTAACCTTGGGCAGAGTGCCCACCTGCCTGCCCACTGCTCTGTGCCCCCCAAGGTCTGCTCTGACGCCAGAGTGCCCGAGGACATCTCTGCTCTGGGCCAGCGAGAGGGTTCAGCTCAAGGTGATCAGACTAGAGATTAAAGTGTACAAGCTGACTTTCTACTTGGAAACGTCAGCATTCAAAAGTGGGGGTGGGGCTTGAACATCTGGGCCCTGGGTTCTGCTTTCAGGGTGGTGGTGGGGGGGATGCATCCGTGACGGTGAGAAAAAAGGTACAAGCTCGCCTCCCCAGAGCCTCGAGGAAACAGAGCATGACCCCCTGCACCACCTGCACCCCCAGAAAGGAGATCAACTTTGCCCAGAACCAGATATTGAAGTGAGTCTCGTTCTATTCTTTCCCCCTTTCTCTCTCTCTCTCTCTTTAGTTTTGGGTGATCATCAAGACAAAAACTTTAACAAAATTAATCTTTTTAAAATATTTTAAATTTATTATTCGACAAAGACAGAGAGAAATTAAGAAGGATGGATGGGAGAGAGAGAGAGAGACCCCTGCAGCCCTGCTTCACCACTCATGAAGCTTTCCCCCTGCAGGTGGGGACCAAGGGCTTGAACCTGGGTCCTTGTGCACTGTAAGGAGAGCATTTAACCAGGTGCACCACTTCCTGATACTCTTTTTTTATTCATGGTTTAGACAGAGAAATTGAGAAAAGGAGATACATAGGAAGAAAGATAAGAGAGACACCTGCAACACTACTTCCCCACTTGTGAAGCTTTCCCCCTGCAGGTGGGGGCTGGGGGGGGTTGAACTCAGCTCCTTACGCACTGTGATGTGTGTGTCCAGCCAGATGCACCAGCACCCAGCACCCAGCCCAAAACTCTTCCAAGCAGAACCTCCTGTTAGTCAAGGTCTCTGAGCAAAATGTGAGGGGTGTAGATGTCCTCTGCTTCCCTGTCCTGGGAGGTCTGATTACATTTGCAAACACAGAAGTCCTGCAGCCATTTCTGGGCTTAATCCGGCAGTGGATCAGAGTCCCGAGAAATGGCAAACCCAGCCCTTCCCAGGGCGGCAGCTGAAGGTCCTGCCCTCAGTAAGAGCTGGGTCAAGACAGCCGGCAGGAAGGGCCGCTACCATCTATTTCCCCTTGGCTGCTGCTGCTGGCTCTGCCCTGCTCTGCCTTTGGCCATGGGGCCTGCTGTCTCTGGGCATTAAGCCTCGCCAAAAAAAAAAAAAAAAACTCCTCTCCACTGACTCCGGGACTGGACACTTGTCTTCTGCAGCAGGCAAAAGCCAGAAGGAGCAACCTGTCATTTATCTGTCTACTTATTTAAAAAATATTTTTTATTATCTTTATTTATTGGATAGAGACAGCCAGAAATTGAAAGGGAAGGGGTGATAGAGAAGGAGAGGGACAGACAGACACCTGCAGCCCCACTTCATCCCCTGCAGGTGGGGATGGGGGGGGGCTCCCTGTGTATTCAGTTAGGTGCGCCCCCCACACACTCGGCCCTCCTGTCATTTTTGTTGTTGCTGCTTTGTTTGATTTTTACTTTGAGGAGGCTGCGCAGAAGTTAACTAGTTCCTGCTGCTGCCTCTGCAGCTGGAAAGCACAGTGCCTGGGAAGTGCAGGGATGGAGAGGGTGGGACTCAGCCCAGTCACCCAGCTGGGTCTGATCATTTGGCCATGGGGTGGGGGTCTCACTTGGGCTGCTCCCTGACTGGCTGGGTTTTAGCATTCTGTTACCGGGGGTTTTCCTTTGTCCTGGTCACGTGGGAACCTGGGGACAGTGGGCACAGACATTGTCCCCAAGAACATGGAGATGACCCTGACACACTGTCTCCACAGGCTGAAGTGGGAAGTGCCTCTCCCTCCCAGGGTGGCCTCTCACCTGAGTGTCACAAATACCAGGAACTTAGAGGGGGGGGAGGGCTCTGGGCACTACAAGGGGGAGAGAGAGAGAGAGAGAGAGAGAGAGAGAGGGAGAGAGAGGAAGAAGAGGCAGTACTTACACCAAACATTTGTCGGAGGTCAGGATCCCGGAAGCGGAAGGGGATGTTGGAGACATGCAGTCGCTTGGGCTGGGACTTGTTTTCCGTGTTTTCAGAAGGCTGTGTCTGGGGCTGGCCGTCTGTTGGTGCTGCATCATCTGTCTGCTAAAGGACAAGAGCAAACCAGAGAGGCTGAGTGGACGCGGGGCTCCCTCTGAGCTTTTACTTCCCCACAGGGCTGGGGATCCAGAAAGAAAGAGAAGACAGACCAGAAGGCAGTTGTGCAGAATCCATCCCTCATCCATCATCCATCCATCCCCCATCCATCATCCATCCATCCATCATCCATCCATCCATCCATCCAACCTCCATCCATCCATCCATCCTCCATCCCCCACCCATTCATCCACTATCCATCCATCCATCCTCCATCCATCATCCATCCATCCATCCATCCATCCATCCATCCATCCTTCCTTCCTCCATACCCTATCATCCATCCATCCATCCATCCATCCATCCATCCATCCATCCTTCATCTCCCATCATCCATCCTCTATCAATCCATCCATCCTCCATCCCCCATCCATCCTCTATCCATCCATCCATCCATCCATCCATCCTCCATCC
This sequence comes from Erinaceus europaeus, assembly GCF_950295315.1. Classification (NCBI taxonomy): domain Eukaryota; kingdom Metazoa; phylum Chordata; class Mammalia; order Eulipotyphla; family Erinaceidae; genus Erinaceus; species Erinaceus europaeus. Next base: position 1,788,626 of record NC_080176.1, read on the forward strand.
CCCATCATCCATCCATCCATCCATCCATTTCCCATCCATCCATCCATCCATCCATTTCCCATCCATCCATCCTCCATCCATCCATCCATCTCCCATCATCCATCCATCCATCCATCATCCATCCATCCATCCATCCATCCATCCATCCATCCATCCATCCTCCATCCAGCCATCCACCCTTCTATCTGATATGTTTTGGACATCCACTGAGTGTGAACCACAGATCTGGGATTCAGCGAGTAGCAAAGCTGGCAGTATTCCTGCCCTCAAGAAGCTTAATTTTTCTCAGAGAAAGACAGTTATTCCAGTGAAAATACAGAACTGGGAGAAGCTGATAGGCACAACGAGGAAAAACAGGCCGGGTGGTGGTGCATCAGGATAAGTGCACATAGTCCTGTGCAAAGGGACCCAGGTTCAAGCAGCAAATCAGGTCTGTATGTGTGTCTCTGTCTCTTTCCCTCTCCCTCTCCCCTTTCTCTCTCCATTTCTCTCTGTCCTAGCCAATAAAATGGAATAAAAATGGAAATATGGCCAATAGGAGCAGTGGATATGCAGTGCTATCACCTAGCCCAAGAGGCAAAAATAAAAAGGGCGGGGAGACAGCATAATGGTTCTGCAAAGAGACTCTCATGCCTGAGGCGCCAAAGTTCCAGGTTCAATCCCCTGCACCACCATAAGCCAGAGCTGAGCAGTGCTCTGATTAAAAAAAAGACAAGGGTTAGGTCAAAGAGTGGAAGCAGCCTCAATGCCCATCAGCAGATGACTAGTTGGCTGAATAAGTTATGGGATGTTTATCCCAGGGGATGCTACTCTGCAATCAGTAAAGGTGGTGTTGTGTCTTTGGGACAAAATGATGGAGCTGGAGGTGACGATGATGTTTAGAGAGCTAAGTAGAGAGATGAAAGACAGCCACCGGTGGTTTCACTCCTGTGTGGAGTCCAGAGAGCTGACTCATATGGACTTGCCCAAAACAACAACAACAACAACATCCAAATAAAACAGAAATAAGCAAACTATTTATATCTGAGAACTCTGGTGATCTTTGGGAGGTGGGAGGGTGGGACACAGAACTCTGGTGGTGGGTGTGGTGTGGGACTCTATGTTGGAATCTTACAATCTTGTAATCAACTATTAATAACAAATAAAATTTAAAAAAAAATAGAGGAGCTAGATGGTGCTGGGGTGGGGAGACTTGGTGGGAGATAAGAGAAGGCTTTATTACTATTATTTTTTTTCCTCCATGTTTATTGCTAGGGCTCAGTGCCAGCACTATGTATCCACTGCTCCTGGCATCCTTTTTTTTTTTTTTTCATTTTACTGGATAGAACAGAGAGAAACTGAGAGAAGAGAGGGGAAGTCAGAGAGAGGGGAGAGAAAGAAAGACACCGGCAGTCCTGCTTCAATGCTTGTGAAACTTCCCCCTTGCAGATGGGGAGCTGGAGGGCTCAAACCCAGATCCTTTTCTGGGTCCTTGCTCTTCATATTTTGTGCGTTTAACTGGACGCACCAGTGCCCGGCCCCTGACCTGTCCAGCTCTTTACACTTCAGTGGATGCAGACGACATTAACCTTCAAGTTGCTGCTCTCCCTGGTACTGCCCAGAGGCCAAGCGCTCAGGCTGGTCTTCTGTGGCTGGGGACTACCCTGGCTGGCCTGCCGGAAGCCGTCTGGACTATACCCTCAGTTCAAGGAGCACCCAGGGAGCCGGGGTATCTTCCCCCAGCACTCTGCCACCACAGAAGCTGGAGACTCATTCCATTTTTGCCCCCTACTCCTTGCTCAGAAGAGCAAATGAACACAGGCTCCTTCTCACTCCAACCAGGAGGCTTAGGCTTGGAGTCCTGCATAACTACTGGATGTTTCAGCTTAATAAACCTAATTAGGAATTACAGAGATTATGATTAAACATATTAAATGATTAATAGCATTATGCCACTCATGTGAAAATGAAAATTAATCATCTTTTGTCAAACAGGACTTTGGAGAAATCTTTCCATTGTCTCCATTGATAACAACACACAATGAACACTACGTTAATCATTTGGTACCATGCGGATACATACAAGATGCCCGGAAATTGCGATGTCGGAGGGCCCGTGCGCTGGGCACCGTTTTCAAAGAGAACACATCATGTGCCCTCAGTATTTCGGGCTTCAGGGGTGAATGGGTAAGGGGAGGGAGGAGGAGGGTGGGGTTCAGGGGACACAGAAGCTGAGGGAGAAAGACAAAGCCAAACACCAGAGTATCTTCCGAGGGAGGATGCTTGCTCACAGTGTGCTGTGCACCACAGAGCCTGGGGGGAGAGAGGACTGAGCAGCACAGGCTCCTGCACCAAATGTGAATCGACTGGGGCCCTGGGTCAGGTGCATGGGGTGAACAGTTAATGGTATTCATAGATTTGCTTCAACTTTCAGAGCTACTCCCTGCCCTAATCCAAATTTCTAGCACCTTTCTCAACTCAGACATAATCGTCCCAGACAGTATTTTTGTCCAAACTCCATGCTAGCTATGTTTGAGCTATCAAACTCAAACAAAAAACTACTAAGATAGTCAAAGGCCCCTAGGAACATGCATAAAATAGACTGCCACCTTTTTTCCACCTTAAGATCCCTATTCTCATCTGCTCTATTCCTACTTTTTGATTTCTGTTCATTAATCATTTAGTCCTGCTTTGTATCTTGCTGCCTTTCAGCCACCAAGTTGCAGATGGTACCATGACGCCATCCTGACCTCCCTGGGCAGACGACCTTGCCAATGTGTCCTGGAACCTCCCCTCCCCAGAGCCCTGCCCCACTAGGGAAAGACAGAGACAGGCTGGGGGTGTGGATCCACCTGCCAACACCCATGTCCAGTGGAGAAGCAATTACAGAAGCCAGAACTCCCACCCCCCAAATAATTTTGATCCACACTCCCAAGGGGGGAGAAATTATAGGGGGAAGATGACCAGAGGGCTCTGAACTCCAACTCTATCGGACCTAGAGAGAGAAGAGGGAAAAAGGAAGCCACATTTGGATGTAGTAACAGACGTAGGTATGACTTGGAAAGGAAGAGAAGATGGGACCTTTAAAAAATGGGTAAATGTATCCAAATATAGACAGATAGTAGGAGAAATAATAGTGAGCCCCTATCTTCAGCCCTGGGAAAACTGCTGTAGCTTCCAATGAAGGGATTGGGGACACAGAGCTCTGGCGGTAAGAATGGTGAGGAGCTGTACCTCTGTTAGCTTGTCATTTTGTAAAATCTATATTGAATCTGTAATAAATAAAAAAAATACATGAGGAGGAGGAGTAAGGGTGGGAGGAGGAGGATTCCTAACACACAGGCACTTCAACATCACAATTGCTGGTACTATGTATGAACAAGCCCCTATGCACAATGATAAGCTGGACAGTGTGTGTTTTTACCAGAGGAAACATACTCCCCATACACACATCTGGGGCGCCAGATGCCCACAGGGATGGTGCCCTGCGCTCAGGGCTGAGCTTGCTCCAGAAGCTTCTGGTGATGAATGTCTGCACTTCCTGGCTTGGGGAACACCTAGTTCCATGTCCTTTTGGCTCTCTTCTCTGTATCTCTGAGGCTCCAATCTCCCTCCATCTTTCTCTTCTCATAAGGACATCATTCCTTTGGATTGAGAGCTGGGTCTCAGTCTAGGAGGATCTCCCCTTGGAACCACTAAGAATTTTTGTAAAGGCCTCTTGTCCAGATGAGGGCCTGACCCCAGGGCTCTGAAGGTCGCTGAAGGCATGGGCATATTTCTGGGAGGAGACTGCCCAACACCCGGCCTGCTGCCCAGGAAGGGCCAGCTATGCTCCAGCTGTGGAGGCAGGTCCCACCAGCCCAGGGGCAGGAGGCTCTCAAAAGCCTTGGCCCAAAGCTGGGGTAGAGTAGGGGCCCTGCCGGCATGGCTCAGGCTCCCGTCGGCCACACCTATGGTCACTTAACTTATGTATTTTGGCATCTCCAGGACTTTACTACTCCAGGCAGACTTTCAGAAAGAGAGAGAGAGGGAGGGAGGGTGGGAGAGAGAGAGAGACAGAGACAGAAAGAGAGAGAGAGAGAGAGAGAGAGAGAGAGAGAGAGAGAGAGACCACAGCATGGAAGCTTCCTGTGTGGCTTGCAAACAAAGCTGCCTTGCTGGCCCCATCAGCAGTCACTCCATCAATCCTGTAGGAGTGTTAAGTGAACACATGTAGAAGACTCTACCCTGCCTTCCATGCACACATTCCGACACTAGAGAAGGTGAGAAAGAGAAGGTGAGAAAGAGAAGCCAGCCACATGGAACTCCAGGTGAAGAAACACCTGTCTCACAGACCTTGGGAGGAGGCACTGCCTGACACTTTCTAAGAATTACGTTTTCTTAATCACTTTCATCTGATAGCACAGAGAGAACATAAGAGAAGGGGAGATAGGGGAGTCTGGCAGTAGCACAACGGGTTAAGCACAAGAGAAGGGGAGATAGAGAGGGAGAAGGAGAGAGAGAGACAAGAGAGGGAGGACACTGTAGCCCTGGTTCACTGCTTGTGAAGCTTCTCCCCTGTGTCCTGTGTCCCGTAATGTGTACATTCTAGCCGGTGCATCACCACTTGGCCCCTGCTTGGTTTTCTCATGAAGTTCTGCAGGACCAATGGATTTGTTTCTGATGACCAGACCCCTTTCAGAGGGACACACAGCCTCAGGACAGGGCCCCTTGAGCTGTGTGGACGGCTGTGTGGCTGCACCCCTTCTGCCCCACTGGCCCCCGGCCCTGAACTCCAACCCCAGAGGAGGGCGGCTCTCAGCTCCCCGCCTGTCACCGCATCAAGCTGCCCGCACCTGATGACACCTGTTCCCTTCCCCACTCAGCCTCTGCAGGCCGGACCGGCCTTCAGAGTGGCCGTCAGGGGCCTTCGACCCAACAGCAGGGGCAGGGGAGTCCTGCGTGTGTAAGGCCTGGCTACCACCACCAGAAAAATAAAAAGCTGGCCCTCTCATTCAGAGGTGGGAGGAAGATGAGAAAATGAAGGCACGATAGAGGTCACCAGGAGGAGTACAAAGGTGGGGGCACACCTAGCTGAGCGCACATGTGACAGTGTGCAAGGATCCGGGTTCAAGCCCCAGTCCCCACCTGCGGGGGAAGCTTTGCAAGCAGTAAATAAAATATTTTTTATTTTAATTTTTAAATTTTTAAAATTAATTTATTTACTGGATTAAAAAAAAGCCAGAAACTGAGAGGAAATGAGGTGATAGAGAGGGAGAGAGGGTAGCAGGTAGTGGCACATCTGGTTAAGCGCACACATTACAGTGAGCAAGGACCTGGGTTCAAGTCCCTGGTTCCCCACCTGCAGGGGGAAAGCTTTGCAAGTGGTGAAGCAAGGCTGCAGGTCTCTCTCTCTCTCTCTCTCTCTCTTCCTCTCTATCTCCCCTCCCTCTCTCAATATCTCTGTATCTATTCAATAATTAATACATAAAAAATGTAAAAGAGAGAGAGAGAGAAAGACAGAGAGACACCTGCCCGGCTTCACCACTCGAAAGGCTTTCCCCTTGCAGTTGGGGAGCGGGGCTTGAACCACTGTGACCTGTGCACTCAATCAGGTGTGCCACCACCTGGCCCCAAAAGAAAGAAAGAAAGAAAGAAAGAAAGAAAGAAAGAAAGAAAGAAAGAAAGAAAGAAAGGAAGAAAGAGAGAAAGAAAGAGAGAAAGAAATGTTTTTTTTTTAAGAGTGCGAATGTTCATTGGTTCCTGCCTTCTGTTCTCAGGGTCTTGAGTGGCCTGACTGATACAGAGAGCAAGTCCCACAGGAAAGAGGGTGTCCCCTGGGGATGGCAAGCCTGGCCCTTCCCCTCCCAGCCCGGGGTCGGCATCCCAGCATGGCTGTTCCACCATCAGCTGGAGCTCAGCCTCTGTCTCTCCTGAGCTGGAGGTGGGTGGCGCACCTCTGGATTCTTGCTAATAAGCTAGGTCCCCAGACATGGACGCCGGTTATAAATGTCAAGAAAACACCAGTGGCGCTTTCATCTCCGGAAGACCACTTAGTGCTTCCGCGAAGACCCTGAAAAGGAAGCGTGGGGCTCTGTCTGCGCAAGTCTTTCGTTCCTAATTCAGTGAATCCCTCCAAGCAGCCCAGGGCTAATCCGGATGAAACTGGATTTGGAGATGGACCCATCCGGTCTCATGGCGGGAGAGTGTGCAGGATGGGCAGCCTGGCCGGCGGAGCACCTGGGGGTGGCCTGAGCCCCCTTCAGGGGGGCCGCAGGGGTCAGAGGAGAGGCCGGCCGTCGCAGCACAGGCCTCTCACTCAGGGAACAGAAGCCCCGTCACCACCACAATCCTGCTTCTGAATCTCTCACCAGGCGCCGTCTTCCTTCCTGTCCTCTTTCTCTCCTTCCTAATTCCTCTCTATTTTAAATACATCTTAAATATTTTATGAATTGTTTTAATGAGCGATAGAGAGACAGATTGAGAGAGAGATAAAGAGACAGTCAGACAGACAGACGCACACCAGAGCACTGCTCAGCTTTGGCTGATGGTGGTGCCACGTCCTCCTTCATCACTGTGTTGGGCTAGGGTTACAGCATAATGATTCTGCAAAACGGCTTTCCTGCCTGGGGCTCTGAGGTCCCAGGTTCAATCCCCAGTACCACCAGAAGCCAGAGCTCAGCACGGCTCTGGTATAATAACAATAATAATAATAATAATATAGAAGACAGCATACTGGTGTTATAAACAGACTTTCCTGCCTGGGGCTCTGAGGTCCCAGGTTCAATCCCCAGCACCACCAGAAGCCAGAGCTCAGCACGGCTCTGGTATAATAATAGTAATAACAACAACAACAATAATAATAATAATATAGAAGACAGCATACTGGTTTTGTAAACAGACTTTGCTGCCTGGGGCTCTGAGGTCCCAGGTTCAATCCCCAGCACCACCAGAAGCCAGAGCTCAGCACGGCTCTGGTATAATAATAGTAATAATAATAATAATAATAATAATAATAATAATAATAATATAGAAGACAGCATACTGGTTTTGTAAACAGACTTTGCTGCCTGGGGCTCTGAGGTCCCAGGTTCAATCCCCAGCACCACCAGAAGCCAGAGCTCAGCACGGCTCTGGTATAATAACGATAATAATAATAATAATAATAATAACAATAATAATAATGGTAATAATAGTAATATAGAAGACAGCATATTGGTTTTGTAAACAGACTTTGCTGCCTGGGGCTCTGAGGTCCCAGGTTCAATCCGCAGCACCACCAGAAGCCAGAGCTCAGCACGGCTCTGGTATAATAATGATAATAATAATAATAATAACAATAATAATAATGGTAATAATAGTAATATAGAAGACAGCATATTGGTTTTGTAAACAGACTTTCCTGCCTGGGGCTCTGAGGTCCCAGGTTCAATCCCCAGCACCACCAGAAGCCAGAGCTCAGCATGGCTCTAGTCTCTCCCTCTGTCTCTCTATCTCTCTCATTAAAAATAAATAAATAAAGTACTTCACAAATTATAATCCCCGTGTTTGGTGAAGAACCCCTCTGTGCTGTACGGCATGCTATAAAACAGTCCACAGACAGACAGGCTGGAATGCATTTTGATGGCCTTTGACTCTGGCATCTCAGAGATGCCCAGCAGTGCAGTCCTGGAGCTCTGCATCCTGCCAGGAGCCTCCCTGGGTGCAGTGGTGGGGGTAGAGGGGTTTCTCCCCTGCCCAGCCATCTCCCCAGTTCTGCCACCATGGCATCCCAGCCCCGTGCCCGAGACACGCAGTTACGTGGCCTGGTTTCCCAGAGGCCTCCTGAATATTCAGCACCACTCCTCTCTGGAACGCACAAAGCTCTCAGCCACGCTGCATAAAACATGGACTTCTGAATAGTCAGTTGTCTTGCCCTCCTCCACCAATCAAATTATTTTCAGAGAGAGAGAGAGAGAAGGGCTTGCGAGTGTCTTCCAGGCATTATTTGATTAAGTTGACAATATTATCTGAGCAATGGTTGAGTACCCTCTGTGATGTACTTTGGCCCAAATTGATTTGTGTGAGGAACAGGGCTACGTCGTGGTCTTGATTTAGCCCGTAATGCTGGGCGCCCGCGAGTCAGTGAATTTACTGGACCTGCGGTCCCCGCACAAGCAGTCTGCAGAGGGAAGGCGGGACGGAGCGCGGGCGGGCATAATTCAATACATTGTACTCTGAGCTCCGATAATAATATCTTTGGGCTCTGCAATATACCTATTTGATTTGATTTGTAAACCTGATAAAAAAGCAATCGAGAAAAGTTGGGGGGGAGGAATATATATATGTTCTAAGTAAAAATGTAACTATATTGCATGCATGCAGAGAGGACGGTGTGGGGAGGGAGCCTCCGTGTAGTCACCCCCTTCCCCCAGACAGCACCCCCACATCCCGCTCTGCAAGCTGGTTTAGCTCACACCCCGTTATTTATCTGCTAAAAGTAATCTTGGGGGGGTGCCCTGGGCGGGGAGGGTTCTCATCTTCCCGCTTCAAAAACAGGACCAGGATACAGTGTCTTTTTTATTTTCCTTCCTTCCTTCCTTCCTTCCTTCCTTCCTTCCTTCCTTCCTTTCTTCTTTTCTCCTTTCTCCTTCCTTCCTTCTCTCTCATTCCCCCCCCCCCCATTTGAGCTCTTCAGTCAAACACAGCCATTAACTGCACAGCACAGGCTACCCTGGAGCTTTTAGGCAGACTCTGCTGCCCCGTGACAGAATCAGGGGAAATAGCATCCCATCCCCCTTGTCCTGAATATGGTCCAGACTCTGCTGAGACCCTGAGCCACCTTGGGAGGGAGGGATGGAGGGAAGGAAGCAGGGAGGGAGGCAGGCAGAGCAAGGCTGAATGCAGAGGTCTAGTCCTCCCGCACATCAGGGGTCCTGCTTCAACATGATGAGGGGATGAGGGGCCCAACTCAGCCCACAGCTACGCTATCAAAGCAGAGCCAGAACCCAGCCAGGAATTCAGGACAAAAGAAGAACATGGAATGGGGAGATGAAGCTAGGCATTTCTGTCCTGGAGCAGAACAGAGGTTCCTTGGGCTTGGGATCAGTAGTTCTCTCATCCCATCATTCAGAAATAGTGGTTCAGGAGGGGGCACAGTGGATAAAGCGTCAGACTCTCAAGCACGAGGTCTTGAGTTCAATCCCCAGCAGTACATGTACTAGAGTGGTGTCTGGTTCTTTCTCTCTCTACTCCTATCTTTCTCATTAGTAAATAAATAAAAAATATTTAAATTAAAATTAAATACCAAAAGTGTATGCATTGAACACCTGCTTTGGAGAGGTAGAGAGAGAGATGGGGGCGCGGGGGCTTCGTACATGTGCTTCCAGGGCAGGTCTGACTCCTACCCTGAGCACTGAGCTGGGGCTCTTTCAAGAGTTGGGGTCCACAGGGAAGGGGCGACCGGTGTTCCTCTGTGTCCCACCTGCAAGCCCCCAACCTGGAAAAGCCTGCAGACTGTGCCCTCCCCCCACTCTGTCACAATCTCCAGCTCCTATGGTATTCCTTTTTTTTTTTTTTTTTTTGCCTCCAGGGTTATTGCCGGGGCTTGGTGCCTGCACCACAAACCCACTGCTCCTGGAGACCATTTTTCCTCCTTTTTGTTGCCCTTGTTGTTTTATCACTGTTGTGGTTGTTATTATGGTTGTTGCTGTCATTAGATAGGACAGAGAGAAACTGAGAGAGGAGTGAAAACAGAGAGCGCTTCCACACTACGATCATCATCTCTGGCATTATGCTATTCCACTGCAGAATACTGTGCCCCAGTATGGTTCCGTAGCCCCCATGTCCACTTGGTCGATTCCAAATTATATTCCTCCATGAGGATCATTTCTAGAACCATCCGTTCCACCCTGGTTCCATGACTGCCAGTTCTTAGCAACATCGCCCCGCCAGATATTCGTCGGGATGCGGCATCATCTAAGTTCATTTCCCACGTCTACGCTCGACCGGACCTGCCAATCTACGCGGATATCTTCGCCCACCCTGTCCAACGCTTGACGTCTCGTCACCCAATCTGGTCCCCTACGCCTACACTGAACTTCTCTGTTCCAGTCTCTTGGAAGCAGAGCTGGCAGTCAGCTGAGGTAAAGAACAAACACCTCATCACAGACCCCTGCAAGTGTCAACCCGGCTTTGACCTGGCACGTTATGATTGGGCCCTCCTCAATCGCTATCGAACAGGCTGTGGCCGGTGCGCCGCTATGTTCCATCGCTGGGGAGCCAGAGACGACCTGAACTGCCCCTGCGGCTCCAGACAGACTATGACCCACATAGTCAACGACTGCCACCTCTCCAGATTCAAAGGAGGTCTCGAAACTTGACATCAGGCTCAACCTGACGCTGTTGACTGGCTATGGAAGAAGGGCAAATGCTAGAAGAAGAAGACAGAGAGGGAGAGAAAGAAAGACACCTGCAGACCTGCTTCACTGCCTGTGAAGTGACTCCCCTGCAGGTGGGGAGCCAGGGGCTCGAACTGGAATCCTTATGCTGGTCCTTGAGTTTTGTACCACATGAGCTTAACCTGCTGCGCTACCGCCCGGCTCCCTCGGATGGCATTCCTAAGGCACGTCCTCTTGACCCCCGGCTCCACAGAAACATCACCCCCAGCCCTGCCGGAACCCCACTGGCTATCCCTCACCAGAGCTACATCTCCGGCTCTCGGCAAACCTCAGCTGAGCCTCCCCATGGCTGGGACTTCCCGTCCCACTCGGAGGACGGCCGCAGCCAAGGGAAGCATGTATTCGAAAAGGTAAAAGGTAACAGAGCAACATCGATGTTTCCGCATCAATTCTCATCTCCCGCTCAGGGCCTTCCCCTTGTTGATCATGCCAGATGCGTCTCCCTGAACTGCTGAGAACACGAAGGGGTGATGAGCTTTGGGGTGGGTCTCTCTCAGCGAGGACCCTGGACTGCTCTCACCCACCGAGGACTTCTCTCTCCCCAGGGGCGCAGCCAGCAAAGACAGCGCCACTCTGGGGTGCTGAGTGTGTGTGTCCCATCTTGAGCCACTGTGGGGTGTGGGAGGTCCGAGTGAAGCAGCCCTTTCAAAATTGTCCTTTTGTTCAACATTAAGACAAACGGCAGCGAGACAGCTCACCTAAAAGGGTACCTGCTAAGCCACCGGGGTTCAGATGGTGCTACATGGAAACATCCTTGTTAGGATGCCTCTCCCTGTCTCTCTGTCTCTGCCTTCATCTCAGGAAGGGTGGACCCTGAGTGGTGAAGCCCCACAAACAACTTAGAGCAAACAGACCCCAGTCTGGCTGATGTTGAACAATAGCACTCATTCAGAGGAGTTGCCTGGCTCAGCCTGCTTTTATAAAGTCATCACTATTATTATTATTATTATTGTTATTATTATTATATTGGATAGAAACAGCCAGAAATCGAGAGGGATGGGGGAAGGGGGAGGGAGGGGGAGAGAGAGAGAGAGAGAGAGAGAGACCTGCAGCACTGCTTCACCATGTGCAAAGCTTTCCCCCTGAAGGTGGGGACCAGGGGCTCAAACCCGGGCTCCCATGAGGTATTTTTCTACGCAAAAATGTGTCCCGGTTTTCCCTCTCACTGGCAGATGGGGAAAGAGAGAAGCTGGTGCTGGGAAAGGCAACCCTCCGAGTCTTCATTCAAGCTTCCCCTGAACCCAGCTCCACAGAGAACACACTTTTCCTTAAAGAGACCTAGAGTCAAATTCTCTGGCTTTGAAAACCACACCACACTGGTGGGTGACCTCCATGAAATACAGGACTGGGGGTGAGGGGGTGTGGCGAGGGGGTAGCTAGGAGATGGCCCAGTGGGTAGAGCACACAGCTTACTGGATGTGAGACCCCAATTCTACTCCCACAAACGCAAGGGGGAAAGACACCTGCAGACCTGCTTCACTGCCTGTGAAGCGACCCATCTGCGGGTGGGGAGCTGGGGGCTCGAACCAGGATCCTTATGCCGTTCCTTGTGCTTCACGTCATGTGCGCTTAACCCGCTGTTCTACTGCCTGACTACCTATTATTATTTATTTTTCCATGAGGCTGCATCTATGGAGGGAGAGAGAGATAAGAGAGAGAGGAGAGAGAGAACATGCATTCTAATACAGTCACAGAGCTGAATTCCAAGGCAGATGGGACATTCTGATGGGCAGACTCACTACCCAGGGATGGTTTGATGCCTGTGATCTTTCCTGTCGAATGGGAGATTACACGTCTCGGCTTTTCCATTCTGCTTGGCCCCTCAGCTCTGTTGGCCTCCTCTTATCTTTACATCAACCTTCCAGGAAAGGTCTCTGTTCCATTCTATTTGCTGGATTTGAGAGAAATAGGATTGACTGCCTTATTCTTTAACCCACATTTCACTCAAGGACACAACAAAAACAACAAAAAAAGCAACTCTGGAATATTTTATCTGTTTCTCCATAGAGCCTCTGTAAGATGTGATTCATCTGGTCTGCCTGCCAGAGTCATTTGTCTGGAAGAGGCCCCACCTGCACTCTTCAGATGTGTGGGAACCTTCTAGAAACACAGCCCCTGGGCCCCAGTTTTTTGGGCTATGCTGACTTCTAGGACCAGGGTGGAACTGGAAGGTGGTGACAGGCAGGCAGCCCCTGTCAATTTGTGGGCCCACTGCTGCTAGTCAGGAATCCCTTGAACCTCTTGCTCAAAGTGATCTCCAGTAAAGGTCGAGTTATTGAAATCCATGATGAAAATACTTAGCTAGCGGCAAATATCTAACATGGCACCCCTGCCTAATTCTGTTCCTACACGTCCATGTGCTTGAGGTCCACTCTGGTTTTGCGCCCACCCTCTTTTAGCTGTTGGGCTCAGGCAAAAGTTTCTAAAATAATTGCCCCTTGGAACATACCTACAATTGACTTCCTAGTTTTTTTTTCCCACATGAAGACACCGGGTTCATCTGCTCTATCCCTACCTTTGGATCTCTGATTATTAAAAAAATGTGTCCTGCTTTATATGTAATCACTTCTCCACTGGACATGGGTGTCAGCAGGTGGATCCACACCCCCAGCCTGTGTCTGTCTGTCCCTAGTGGGGCAGGGCTCTGGGGAGGTGGGGCTCCAGGACACATGGGTGAGGCCGTCTGCCCAGGGAGGTCAGGATGGTGTCATGGCAGCATCTGCAAATTGATGGCTGAAAGGCAGTGAGATATAAAGCCCAGAAAATGCCATGGACTATGAGGCCCAGAAGGTGGCATGGGCTGTGAGGCCCAGAAGGTGGCACAAACTGTAACTGCAGGGGCTCTGCCTTCATCCCTCCGTCCCTCCATCTCTCCCTCCCTCCCTCCCTCCCTCCATCTCTCTCTCCCTCCATCTCTTCCTCCCTCCCTCCCTCCTTCCCTCCTACTACTCATGTGAAAGGGGTGGCCCCGGACAAGTTAGCAGGCCTTTTATCCAGACAGAAAGCCGCCTAGATACTGAATAATCAACAGGGCCCGGCTGACATTGATTACGGCAAAGGCTAACTGTCCTCACATCTTGGATTCATGAAGCTCCGTTTTCCCTAATAACCAGCTCTTTTCAATGAGTGTGTTCTTAATTGTCTGGACTGATAAGCTGGCTTGGTTAGGACATGGCACTAATAGGGCCAGAATTACAGTTCTGATGCCCACCTCTGCCTGGTAATATCAGCCCAGCCGTCAGACAGACGCTCTGGGTTTGGCTGCTGTTGGTGTCGGCAGGTGCACAGGGGTGGGGCTGAGGGTCCCTGTCCTCTCCCCCCAGTTCCTGGCACCTGCAGTCCCCCCCTTCCCCCTCCCCTGCTCATTGCACCTAGTCTCCAGGGCTGAATTCTGCGCCCAGCAGCAGAGCCGGGTGGGGGCTTGGCTCCAGTTGACTTTCCGAGTCAGTTGGGTCCCTCTCCTTCGCACCTGCTCTGTGGCAGCTGACCTCTCTGTGCTTAGGCTGCCACCCAAGACAAAGGGCTTCTGTACCACAGGAGACCAGGTGTGGGGGTGTTGGGAGGATATCCCAAAATATGAAGAAAAAATATGAAGATTGTGGTAAGGTATATCTGCCTTTGATCCTTCAATTCTTTCTCTTCCCCTTTTATTATGGGAGAGGGAGAGGGAGGGAGGGAGAGAGTGGGAGGAAAGGGAGAAGGAAGGAGAGAGGGAGGGAGAGGGAGAAGGAGAGTCAGAGGAAGAGAGAGGGAGAGGGAGAAAGAATGGGAGAGAGGGAGGGAAGAAAGGGAGGGAGAGAGGGAGAACTGGAGGAAGAGAGGGAGGGAGAGAGAGGGAGGGAGAAAAAAGGAAGAGAGAGGGAGGGAGAGAGGAGAGGGAGAGAGGAGGAGAGAGGGAGAGAGAGAGGGAGAGAGGAGGAGAGAGGGAGAGAGAGAGAGAGAGGGAGAGAGAGAGCAGTGCAGGCCAGAGCACAGATACACTGTATCACAGAGTCCAGGGTTGGGAGCAGGGCCTCTGCACCTGTGGCTGTCTGGCTCTCTCCAGTGAAGCATCTGCCTGGCTTTCTATCTATCTATCTATCTATCTATCTATCTATCTATCTATCTATCATCTATCTACCTATCCATCCATCCATCCATCCATCCATCCATCCATCCATCTATCATCTATCTACCTATCTACCTATCAATCTATCATCTATCTATCTATCTATCTATCATCTATCAATCTATCATCTATCTATCTATCTATCTATCTATCATCTATCAATCTATCATCTATCTATCATCTATCAATCTATCATCTATCTATCTACCTATCAATCTATCATCTATCTACCTACCTATCATCTATCTATCTATCTACCTATCATCTATCTATCATCTCTCTATCTATCTGTCTATCAATCTATCTGTCTATCATCTATCTATCTATCTATCATCTATCTATCTATCTATCTATCTATCTATCTATCTATCTGTCTATCAATCTATTTACCTACCTATTTTTTTTATTTTGGATACGAACAGAGAAACTGAGAGCGGAGAGGGAGACAGAGACACCTGCAGCCCTGCTTCTCCACTCATGAAACCTCCCCCTGCAGGTGGGGGCCAGGGGCTAGAACCCAGGTCCTCACATGCTGTAATGTGAGCATTTATCCAGGTGCGCCACCGCCCGCCCCCTGGGCTCTCTTTCTGCTCCGCATCCCCCATGCTTGGCGCACAGCCCGGCACCTTCTAAATCTTTCCTTGCTTTTTTGCCAGGCAGGAGGTGAGAGACACAGAGAGGAAAGACATCACGGCACTGCCCCACCATTCCAGAAGCTTCCCTTCTACGTGGCGCTCCCACCTGGCAGCCTGAGGACTCGAGCCCAGGCCCTTGCACATGGCAAAGCCTGAGCTCTTCCTGGCCCCCACGGGACCCTGTCTGCCATTCACCCCTCTGTGAATGGTGGTGGGGTGCTGAGTGAACACTGCTTCTTCTAGACATTTCTCAGACTCCCTGCTTCTGTGAAGCTGGGGTTAAGCGGGGGGGGGGGGGGGGGGAGGTGAATCCTTTCTGGGAGCTCTGTTCGTATTAAACACATCATTTAATCAGAGCTAGGAGGAGGTGCCCTGTAGAGTGATAATTTAATAATCTAGTCCTTTTATTTAAACGCTGCCTCAGGGTTCCTCGTTATAAACGGAAGAGGCATTGGAGAGGGGACCTCGTGGGCCAGATGTCCTTTACCCTGCGGCCCTTCACAGCTCACCCTTGGGCTCTGCAGAGCCAGCTCTGAGGCTGGGAGCACGCGCTAGAGCCAGACGTGACTCAGACATGGAGGCCGGCAGGGGCCTGGAGCCACTGGGATCCGATGGAGCCTCCCCCCCACCCCCTGGAGTTCTCTGGCCAAACCAAGACAAGACTCCAGAGGAGGCCTGCAGGACAGGGGTCCCTGCTCCTCCTGGAGGAATGTGAGCCGGGCTGGCGAGACCCTCCCTGCACTGCTTCCCTCAGATGCATGTATAGCCCCTCCCTTGTGTCCTGCAGCCCCCTGTGGGTCTCCCCATCTTACAGCCTCTGCCTGGTGGACCCCGGAGCTCTGGCCAGCCCAGACCCCCTCCTCTAGGTCCCTCAGTCTTGTCCCACCTCTCTTTTATACGACTTCATCTAATTCTTATTTATTTATTATTGGATAGAGACAGAGAGATATCAAAAGAGGAAGAAGAGATAGAGGGGGAGACAGAGAGACACCTGTAGCCCTGCTTCACCACTTGTGAAACTTTTCCCCCTGCATGTGGGGACTGGAGGCTTGAACCCGGATCCTTGCACACTGTAGTGTCTGCACTTAACCAGCAGGGTCACCGCCTCACTCCCAGAACCTGGCTGTTCCACACACCTCGCCTCAGGCTGACCGACACATCGCTGTCCTGTGTGCCTAGTCCATCGCGCTGGCATCCAAATGCCACCAAGTCTAGACCAGGTCCCTTCACCTGCTCCCAGGCTGGTGACTGGAGACAGAGAGCAGGCTGGCGGCTCAGAGCCCAGGGCAGGAGACCCTCCCCTCCCTGGAAAGGACAGAGACAGAGGTGTAGACGAAAATCAGCAGAAGCCACAGCAGCAGAGGAGAGAGGATCTTATTGGGCCCACCATGCCTGGTGCCCCTAGGAGCAGATCTGCTCTGTGTCATGGTCTACACCGCTGGCCTGGTTGTCTACACTTGCCGGGCCTCATTCTGGGGTACTTTACAGAACCCTGCAGTATGAGATGACGGAGCCTTTCTGAAACCTGGTAGCTGAGGGCCTGTGAACAGGGCAGAGGCAGAGACCTTTCTGTTCACAGCTCCTGGGTTTGTCGTGGCTTCTTTCTTTCTTTCTTTCTTTCTTTCTTTCTTTCTTTCTTTCTTTTTTTTTTCTTTTGCCTCCAGGGTTATCACTGGGGGGGTCGGTGCCCGCACTATGAATCTACCGCTCCTGGAGGCCATTTTTCTATTTTATTGGGTAGGACATAGAGAAACTGAGAGAAGAAGAGTGGGAGATGGAGGGAGGGAGACAGAGAGACAGCTACAGACTTGCTTTGCCACTTGTGAAGTGTCTCCCCTGCAGGTGGAGAGCTGGGACTCGAACCCAGATCCTTTAGCAGGACCCTGCTCTTCATACTATGTGTGCTTAACCAGCTGTGCCACTGCCCCCCCCCCCACATACGTGTTTTATATGGTACACAGTCCTCGAGATGCAGACGTCTACCTTCTAGCTAAACCCTAGACAAACACAGGAAACACCCAGGAGTGGGGGGTCAGGGGACCTGCTTCATCACCAGGAGAGCAAGAGGGAGCAGGCACCTGGCCTGTCATAACCCCCCACCCCTCACACACACTCAGGAGCAGGTGCCCAGGCCACACAGACCGACCCGGGAGAAACAGACGCTCCCTGGAGCCCAGAGCCACCTGCCCAGGAAACAGCCTAGCCGGGCTTCTGCCCTGGACAGTTGGAGAGTCTGGACTCTGGTTTCTGGTGCACAATATGATTGGAGCTGCAGCTACCACTCAGACTCCTTCTTCTCCTCCTTCTCTCTCTCTCTCTGTCTCTCTCTCTGTCTCTATCTCTCTCTCTCTCTTTTTGCTTCCAGGGTTATCTCTGGGGCTCAGTGCCTGCACTACAAATCCACTGCTCCTGGCAGCCATTTTCCCCCATTTTATGGGATAGTACAGAGAGAAATTGAGAAGGGAGGGGAGAAAGAGAGGGAGAAGGAAAGGAAAACACCACCTGGAGACCTACTTCATCACCCTTGAAGAGTCCCCCTTGCAGGTGGGGGCCAGGGGCTCAAACCCAGATCCTTGCATGAGTTCTCGGGTCTTGTACTATGTGAGCTTAACCCACTGTGCCACCACCCAGCCCCTCGAGACTTGAGAAGTTTCCAGCTGGGTTGGGAGATGCCTGGTCCCTGTTGGCTGAACCTGGCTTCAGAGGGGCAGGACAGCTGGAGGCCTTGAACAAGAATAGTTTTGATGACAGAAGGACAAGTGGCAGGAAGCCACTCACCCAGGCGGGACATGTAATTGGGAGCAATGCCCAACAGGCAGATTCTCTGATTTCCATTGTTTAAAAATACCATGGTGTCCTCCTCATGCATTATGCATCAGGGAAGTTAATTTATCCAGAACTGTTTCCCTATGGTCTCCAGTCAGCATCCGAGTGGACATCCACACTGGGCCACTGGCTGGGCCCCGTTCTCTGGTGAACACTGTGGAGACAGGGGAAGTGTGGACGGAGTCAGTGCCAAGGATTTCCGGCCCCTGCTTTCCTTGGGCAGGGCAGGCGGATGCATTTAGGGGAGTGAACACACTTGTCCTTGCTCCCTCGCTCCAGGCCCATGGCTCCTCCATCTTTCCTGCCCCTGGTTGCTGTGCTCAGCAGCTTGGGGGTCCAGATGCCCTGACCACTAGTGAGATGACCGTGAGGAGGTCCTCAAGTGTGTCGTCCCAAAAGCCTAATGCTGCACAGGTCAAGAGGACAGCTTGACGTCCACACACCATGGCCACCGTGATCACGGGAGTAGAGTGGGGGCAGGGGCACACCCTGAGAAGCACACATTTCATTTCGCCATGTGCAAGGACTGGGGTTCCAGCCCCAGCCCCCTGCCTGCAGTGGGGATGCTTCATGAGACATAAAGCAATTCTGCAGGTATCTCTATCTCTCTGTCTCCCCCTCTACTCTCTCTCTCTCTCTCTCTCTCTCTCATAAAATAGAAATAAAAACAGGAAGGGGAGGAACGGCCACTAGGAGCAGTGGATTTGTAGTGCCGGCACTGAAACCCAGTAATAACCCTGGTGGCAATACAAAAAAAGACTGGGCTCCCAGGAACTGGACCCCCACACTGGCAGCCACTGACTTCACAGCTGTGTAGTCTCTGTCCCTCTGGCTTTGACTCTGCCGTCCTGAGCACCCGGATCATCAATGCGAACAAGCAAGACTCAACTTGAATTTGACTGCCCCTCCCCCGGTCAAGCCAAGGACCCACATGCCATGCACAGTCCCGGGAGATGTGTCTGCAGCACCAGCTGTGCCCAGGGAGGACTGGCAGGTGGCAAGGCAGCCTGGAAAGCCAGGCCTGGGGACAGAGGAGACACGAGTGTCCTGTCAGGAGGTGGCTGTGTGGGTCTGAGCCCAGGGCGGCCCGGCGACACCACCACCGTGTGAGAAGGAGCCACAGCTATAGCCCCTGATGTCCAGGATGCCCCGGGGGCTCTGTACCAGAGACCAGGCTCCCATGCTGTGAGGTGGCCGCGCAGGCAGGCACTTTGCAGACTAGTGTGTATTAGCACGCTCTACTGCAGTCCAACAAACACTCATTCTGATGCCAAAGTGACAGGCTGTCACGCACATGTAGCACATTAAAGGGGAGTCAGAGGCCAGGGCAGAACTCCCTGGCAGAGCACAGGGCTCTTTGTGCACAAGGCCTGGGGTCCAAACCCTGATACCACATGGGAGCACCGTGATGGTGTGGGGGAGGATCTACAGATGGTTACGTGATGCTAGGCTGTCTTTCTCCTTTCTAGGTGTTTGTCTCTCCTTCTCTCTCCTCTCTTATAAAGAATAAAAGATTGGGGGTGGGGCACAACCAATTAAGTACACATAGTATGAAATGCAAGGACCCACACAAGGATCTGGGCTTGAGCCCCCAGGCTCTTCAGGAACAATGAAGCAGGGCTTCAGGCATCTCTCAGTCTCTCTCACTCTCTGTCCTGTGCAATCAAATGGGGAAACATGGCCTCCAGGAGCAGTGGTGCTGTGCACATAGAGACCTGAATAACTCTGTCAAAGCTCTAGGTGAGCCAAGGCAGGAAGAGCTCAGGGCTGGAGAGCTCTCCGGCTCAGCTGACTGTGCCTCTCTGGACATCATAGCAGCCAGGAAGGTCACCCCCTCCCCAGCGAGCTTCCTGTCCCACAGCATGGAAGCGGCTTCTTCTCAGATGCTGAGTGGGCAGGGGCTGCACATGTGTGCGTGTGCACCCCAGTGAGGCCATAACTGCCGGCAGCTGGGAGCTGGGCTTGTGAGCAGCCCTACTGAGGGTCCAGATGCTGTGGATAGCTCTTCCCACGATGACTCTAAAGGCCAACTCCAGATCCCCATGGCCCTAGTCCCCCAGGATGGCCAACCCTAAGCCACCAGGCCCCATAGGAAGGCTAACTGCAGACCTCCAGAAGGCCAACTCAAGAACCCCAAATCCCCAAGACCCCAAGTAATCCAATTCTTGACCCACAAGCCCTCAGGGGCCAACTCCAGAACCCCAACCCCCCCAGGAAGGCCAATTCCAGACCCCCAGACCCCCAAGAAGGCCAACTCCAGACTCCCAAGTCCCCAAGGAGAACAACTCTAGACCCCAGTCTCCCCCAACCCCCCAGGAAAGCTGACTCCAGATGCCTAGCACCTCTAGGCCCCCAGGAAGGCGCACTCCAGACCACCAGACCCCCAAGCCCTCAGGAAGGCCAACTCCAAGCCACTAAGTCCCATACAAAGGCCAACTGTAAGACCTCCAGGTCCTCAGGAAAGCAAACAACCAGGGCTCCAAGTTCCCAAGAGGGTCAATTGTAAACACACCCCAGTCCCCAGGAAGGCCAATTACAGACACCTAAGCCCCCAGGAAGGCCAACTCCAGACCCCAATCCACTCCCCAGCCCCTAGGAAAGGCCTGTGAGTCTGGCGGCCCCCAGCTGACCCACGGAAGGGCCAGGGATGCAGCGTCACGAATGCTGTCTGCACAGCAACCCAGTAAAGACAGCACACACACCCCTGGGCATCACAGTGAGTGACGCCACATTGAAGGGGTTTCCTGGCATCTCTCCACACAGAGCACATGGGAACAGGAAGGTGGTTAACAGCACAGAGAAGGATCATTTCCCTTGGGTTTTGTCATGCTCCTATCACACCCAGAACAACAGTCCCAGAGCCACCAGCCAACTTGCGTCTGCGGTGTTGGATCAGCCCCACTCCAGGCCAGTGTGAGTCCTCAGGGAGCCCAAGGATCAGCCCCACTCCAGGCTAGTGTGAGTCCTCAGGGAGCCCAAGGATCAGCCCCACTCCAGGCCAGTGTGAGTCATCAGGGAGCCCACAGGACGACACATCCCAGTGGCAGAGGGACAGTCACAGAGATTCCAAAGCCACATGCACGTTCTGGTGAGCGCAGAGGCCCGCACGGATGGACAGGGGCTGTCCGGCAAGAACTACTGCCTCACCCCACGAGGACTTTCCACATTTCATCCAAGCTAACATGCCATGCTTCCTCGCACCTGTGGGTCAGATCTGGGATCTGGGGTCCACAAGCTTTCTGGCTGGAGAAGATGCTGAGAGAAGCCTTTGCCAGCTTCATGGTAGAAAAGTCAAGGCAGGTGGAAGACACAGGGTGGGGCTGGCACAGTGGGGCATCCTTCAGGCTAAGACAGTCTCCATGCGACTCCAGCAGGCCCCTCTCTGAACCTCTTCCTCCCCAGTAACTAAAGTGGGTAGACAAGAGGGTCATTTGGGCTCTCACAGTCTAAGAATCTCAGCTCTGTCTATCATGTGCGGTGATAATGGTGCTTCTGATTTTTTTCCCTCCAGAGCACTGCTGAGATCTGGTTTATGGTGGTGTGAGGGAGACTTGTGACTCTCAGGCCTGGAAGTCTTTTGTCAGAATTACTGAACTATCCTCCCCTGCCTCTCTGTGATGCTGGCGCAGACTGGATATACCCTTTCCTATGACCTGAAGTGTAGCCTCACGTGAGGGGTTAAAGTTCCTAACTTTATCACTTTAAAAATATATATATATTAATAAGACTCCAAGATTAAGTCAAGAGTTAGAACCAGGGTGTCTACAGAGGTCATATGAATAATAAAAATGAGTGAAAAGAAAAAAATAAATAATAGGGCATACAAAAACTCCAAATTCCTGCTTACCCCTGGAGAAAACCCAAAAGGTATTGTTAAGTTGGCTCAGTGACTCAGTGGCAGAAGTTAAGGGACAGAGAGGGACACTCTCCTTGGCCGCACTCTGTGTCCTCTAGACTGCCACTGCTTTCTGTCGTGGGGTCACACAGCCACACACCTAAGGCTTTATCTTCCTCCCTGAACGGGGTAGTTGACTGTTTCTTTAATCTACTTCTCCACAGAGCAAGCCCACCTTCCTTCCTTCCTTCCTTCCTTCCTTCCTTCCTTCCTTCCTTCCTTCCTTCCTTCCTTCCTTCCTTCCTTCCTTCCTTCCTTCCTTCCTTCCTTCCTTCCTTCCTTCCTTCTTTCCTTCCTTCCTGGTGCTTCAAAGAATTGGCTCAACTATGCAGGACTCTCAGCTGACAGAGAAGAGACACCCCCCCCCATATTCCCCCTCCAGCCAAGAAGTCAAACAGAGCACAGAATTTGTATGAACTCCCTGTAATCCTCCAGGGCTTGGCCACAACTTAGCACACTGATGGCCATCTCGCAGTGACCCCAAGACAGCCCACAAAGCAGGTCAATGCCTCCTTCTAAGTTCACTTAAAAACAAGCAAGCAAATGACAAAACAAACAGACAAAAAACAAAGTACCAGGCCGCATGGTGGCTTGCCCGGTGGAGTGCACACCTTATGCTGTTACCATGCATGAGAACTGGGTTCAAGCCCCCACCCCCCCCCCCGCAGGGAGGAAACTTCATGAGGGGTCTCTCTCTCTCTCTCTCTCTTATTTTTTTTAAAATTATCTTTATTTATTTATTGGATAGAGACAGCCAGAAATTGAGAGGGAAGGGGGTGATAGAGAGGTGGAGAGACAGAGAGACGCCTTCAGCCCTGCTTCACCGCTCGCAAAGCTTTTCCCTCTGCAGGTGGGGACCAAGGGGCCTGAACCTGGGTTCTTCTGTAGTGTAACATCTGTGCTGAGCCAGGTGAGCCACCACCTAGCCAACATCCCCCCTGTCCCCACATACACAGGCACTAACAATAGCTCAGAGACCAAGAGCTTGATCAAGGATACGGGTGCTTCGGTCCTAGCTGAGAGGGAGAAGGCAGAATATGATGGTGGTCGCAGGTGAATGAACACACAACACCGGTGGGGAGCAGCTCAGACGCCCACTGGCTTCCGCAGAGGAGAAATGACAGCAAAGGCCCCGAATCAACACTCCCTCAGGTTGCTGGATCTTCCCTCAGTCAACAAGAGCAAAACCTTTTCCTGGGCTGATGAACAAACCTGAGGTTGTCTGCTGTTCAACTTTGATTTTTATTATTTTTATTTATTTTGGATCGATACAGCCAGAAATTGAGTTGAAAGAGGGAGATATGGAGAGAAAGACAGAGAGACACCTGCAGCCCTGCTTCACCACTCACAAAACTCCCCCCCCCTGCAGGTGGGGACCGGGGGCTCGAACCCAAGTCCTTGAGTGCCGTAACATGGGCGCTCAACCAGGTGCGCCACCACCGGGTCCCAGATTGGCTGTTTATTTAGGAATTTTTTTTTTCTCTGTTTTCTTATGACCTGGACCTGGGTTAATACATTGCACCAGGCAGCCCCACAAGACCACACAAGGGAGCACAGCTTTCTCTGTCTCAGAGCTGTGTGGGGTCTCCATGCTGGCTCCCTCCCTGTAACACCTGGGGGCGTCTGCCCACTTTCCTGACCTGTCATGAGCCATTGCCTCAGGGTCCCCGGTGTTCACTCTGCCTCTCTCCTCAGGGTCCCCGGTGTTCACTCTGCCTCTCTCCTCAGGGTCCCCGGTGGGTGTTCACTCTGCCTCTCTCCTCAGGGTCCCCGGTGTTCACTCTGCCTCTCTCCTCAGGGTCCCCGGTGTTCACTCTGCCTCTCTCCTCAGGGTCCCCGGTGGGTGTTCACTCTGCCTCTCTCCTCAGGGTCCCCGGAGCTGGGCTCCCTGCTGCTTCTTCCTGTCCCACCACCGAGTCCTGACACAGTGGCCCCCGGCGGTCCCAGTGTTGGAGGTTAGGATGCTCCTTTGACTTATCCCCAGAGCCACGGGCCGCTGATTTCTGAGCCTCAGCCTGGGGCCTCAGGGGGCAAAGAGAGGCAGTGCCTGTGCTCTCAAAGTAAACGCGATCCATCGCAAAATGGACCCACTGTTGACCAAACGGCTCAGCCAAACTGTCGTCTGAAAATGACAGATTTTGAAGCCACAGGAACATGTTATTGAAGTTTGCTCAAAGCACCGGTGTGGCTAAGCCTGCTATATTGCAGGTGCTGAGGCGCGGTTCCTGCAGGAGCCGTCTGTGTCCACAGAAAGGCCTGGGTGCCCCCTGGCTTCCCTGCCTTCAGAAATCCCACACTCCTGCTCTGAGCTCCACCCCTACTCGGTGGAGGCCAGAAACTCCAGGAAGCTCCCTGTCTCAGGCTTCCCGTTCCTGAGGAGGCCCTGGAGCCACTTAGGAGTCCCCTTAGGGATGAAGATGATTTTTTTCAGGTCCCGAAACCTTGACACTACCACATGCCCTGCACAGAGCCAATACTCACTGGGCATAACCACAACCGGTCCATTCTGACATGCCACCTGTCCATGTGTGAGGCCCAAACCTTCACCGGGGGGAAGAATGATCTGGAGTCACAAGAGGAGGAAGGAGGTTTGCAGAAGGGCCCACTGGCACACACTGAAGGCATTCTGGCCCACCTCCATTCATGTGCTGAAACCCCAGTCCCCAAAGTGTTGGCAAAGCCAGATGGGGGCCTCTGGGGTATCCCGGGGATGGTGTTCTCATGAAGGCAGCCCCTAAGGACTCTTTCCCCAGCCCCATCTATTTAAAAAAACTGTTTTATTATAGGATTATTTTATTTATTATTAGATAGAGACAGAAAGAAATTGGGAGGGGAAGAGGGAGACAGAGAAGGAGACAGGTAGAGAGACACCAGCAGTCCTGATTCACCACTCCTGTAGTTTTCCCCCTGCAAGTGGGGGCAATGGGCGTGAACCCGGGGCCTTGTGCACTGCAATGTATGCGCTCAACCAGGTGATCCACTGCTTGGACCCTTTTTCTTTTACTTTTTTGCCTCCAGGAATATTGCTGGGGCTTGGTTCTGGCACTAAGAATCCACTGCTCCCAGAGGTCATGTTCCCTTATTCTTCATTATTATTATTATTATTAAACTTTTCATTCGATAGGACAGAAAGAAACTGAGAAGGGAGGGGAAGATAGATAGATATAGATATAGAGATAGAGATAGATAAATAGATAGATAGATAGATAGATAGAGAGAGAGAGAGAGAGAGAGAGAGATCTGCAGAACTGCTTCACCACTTGTGAAGAGTCGCCTATGCAGGTGGGGAGCCAGGGCTCGAACCTGGATCCTTGCTCGGGTCCTTGTGCTTAGTACTATGTGTGCTTAACTGGGTGCCACCACCCAGCCCCACCCTCAGGCCCCTGTATAAACCCAGGAGAGGGCTCTCTCCAGCACCTGGATCTGCTGGCCCTACCACCATGGGCTTCTCAGTCCCCCACACTGTGAGAAAGAAAGAGGTACTTGCTGTTTACAAGTCAGTGGTGTTTTTTTTTTTTTTTTTTTAATCAGAGCAGCCTGAATAAAGCAAGACACAGGTATGCCCCTGAATTTTCACAGCACACACACACACACACACACACACACACACACTCGCTCTCTCTCTCTCTCTTTCTCTCCTTCTGGGAGGGAATATAGGGTGTAGGGGGACTGTCCTTTGCAGCAGGATAACTAAGAGCTAACCCTGGGGGCAGCTGAACAGCTCAGGTTTCATTGCATAACCTTTTCTTTTTGAAAGAAAAAAACAACAACAATATCATTGGATAGAGACAGAGAGAAGTCATGAGGTACATGGCAGACAGACAGCGAAGAGACAGGGAGACATCCGCAGCCCTGCTTCACTACCTGCAGGTGGGGACCAGGGGCCTGAACCTGGGTCCTTGCTCACTGTAATGTGTTCTGTCAACCAGGTGCATCACCGCCCGGCCCTGCGTCCCCTTCTCTAAGGCGTGGCTTCTGCAATCAATGACAATAACAGTGCTAAGAGCACTAGTGGTGGTGACCATAGTGATCACCACAGAGCAGCGCCAGGCACTGTCTATCCAGAGCTGCCTCCTGGCTTCAAAACAGAGCAAGTGTTTCAAGGGCTAAGGACAGATGTCGCCTGCCCACGGTGTCATAAAAACTGGGGGTGCAGTGAGCGCTCCCATGACAAGAGCTGCAGATGAGGGCGGATCCACTCTTTGGAGGCTCTTGTCCCTGTCACCAGAACTGACAGGGGGTTTGGGGGTGAGGGTGGGGGGCAGAGCCCTCCTCCCATCATGCCCGGAGCAGTGGAGCCAAGCGCAGAGGAGTTAAAAATAGAAGTTACGTTGCTATTGGAGATACATGGAGACTTCACCACTTGCAAATCTCTAATTATAGTATGTCAAGAGTAAAATACCTTGTCGGGCGCAGATCGGGTGCGAGACAGGATGGGCTCTGTCAGCACAGTGATCCACGGGGTGTTTGCAGGCGACACGAACTAGACATTCAGCAGAAAAAAAAATGTCCTGCAGGGACTCAGCTCAGCCCCCAGGAGCTGACAGGATGTCCCGGGAAGTCTCTCCTCTGAGAACTTCCCGCGCCCACCAGTGACACCAGGTGCTGGAGGGGCAGTTCTGGGGGTGAGGTTTCTGGGGTGGGGGGGAGCCCGGATCCCTTTCCACAGGCCCTGCCTGGCTTTAAACCAGGTGCGTGTGTTACCCCTTCCTGGGCACGCTGGCTCTCGCCCTGAAGTACCCGGGTTCTGGACCGAACCACGGCCTCCCCAGTGCTCTCAGGATGGAGTGGAGCACATGTCTCCGGGGAGAAAGGGACTCCACAAACTGCGCCACCCCAAGGTAGGGGCAGCCAGGCTCTGACCCACTTTGAAGTGAAGGCCCTTCCCCGGGGGGAGTGCAGAGAGCTGTTCTCAGTCAAGCCCCGGGGGACACAGGGAACAAGTGAAGCCAACTTGTCACGGACCACAGCCTGCTCAGCCAAGTGGAGAGAAGACGCCTCCAAGTAGGTCACGGGTGGTGGAAGCTTTTTCTTTTGCACCAAGGGGGAAATGCGGCACGGGCCTGCTACGAGACGGTGCCTCCTGTGGTCCCTGCTGCACCTATCTCAAAGCCAGAGGGCCACAGGTCCCTGCATGTCCTCTGGTCCTCTGGAGCATCCCCGGGGTGCAGCTGCTTCCAGCTGGTCACAGCTCACTGTCCCTTCCTGCTTTATCCCAACCACCCCACAAATCCACACTCGGAGATCCCAAAGCCATGGTTCACGGTGTTGGAAGGTGGGGTCGGGGGCCCGGTGGTGACACACCTGGTTAAGCACGGGACCTGCGCAGGGATCCGGGTTCCAGCTCATCTCCTCACCTGCAGGGCGGCTGCTACACACATGGTGAAGCAGGTCTGCAGGTGTGTCTCTGTCTCTCTCTCCACCTCTATCGCCCCCTTCTCTCTCAATTTCTCTCTGTCCTATTAAGTAAAATGGGGGGGGGAGTCACCAGGAGAAGTGGATTCATGGTGCTGGCACCAAGTCCCAGTGATAACCCTGGAGGTTAAAAAAAAAAAAAGAAGAAAAAAGAAGGAGGAAGAGGAAGAGAGAAGGAGAAGGAGGAGGAGGAGGAGGAGGAGGAGGAGAAGGAGAAGGAGAAGAAGAAGGAGGAGGAGGTGGGGGTCTATGGCAGGAGGTCAGATCAGGAAGGAGGAGCCCCCAGGAATGGGATTGGTCCTCTCTCCCCCATACTATCATGAATCAAGGACCTGAGTGGTGGCTCAGTCTATAGAGTGAATGTGTTACTACATGTGAGGGCCCAGGTTCAAGCCCCTGGTCCACACCTGCAGAGGGGGAGCTTCAGGGGGTGTGGCACAGGTCTGTGAGGGTCTCTCCTCTCAGCTCTGTCTCTAGCTCCCTCTCTGTTTCTTTCTGTCTCCTGCCCACTCTCAAAATAGAAAGAAAGCAAAGGAAGTTTGCCAGGAATGGTGGAGTCCCAACAGTAACACTGGTGGAAAAAAAAATGAGAGACAGAGAGAGAGAGAGAGAGAGAGAGGGAGGGAGAGGGAGAGAGAGAGGGAGAGAGAGATGGATGCCTGGCATCTCATACCCCTCCAGCTGAATCACAATCTCCTTTCAGATAAATGGAGTTGACTCCATTTATCTGAAGAGTTTATCCATTTATCCAAGAGTTGATCTTCTTCTTCCTTTATTTATTCATTTGTTTGCGCCTCCAGGGCTACCTCTAGGGCTTGGTGTTGGCACTATGAATCCACTGCTCTCTCCTCTATTTTATTGGACAGGCAAGAGAGAAATTGAGAGAGGAGGGGGACATAGAGATTGAGAGAGAGCAACAGAAAGAGAGAAGTGACACTCTTGCAGGTGGGGAGCCAGGGGCTTGAGCCCAGAACCTGTGTGGGTCCTTGTCCTTGGTACTATGTGCGCTTAGCCACGTGAGCTGCCTGCCTGGCCCCTTCCTTCACTTTTTCTCTTTCCTTACCTGTCACATTCTGTAACTACAGAGGGAAGCTTGGGGGGGGGGGGCTGTGCAGCAGGGCTGCAGGGTCTCTTTCTTTGCTCTCTGTCTCTATCTCCCTATTTCCTCGATCTCTTACCCCCTGTCAAAAAAGAAATAAAGAAAGAAAGAAAGAAAGAAAGAAAGTGAGGAAGGAAGAGAGGGTGAAAGGGAGAAAGGGAGGGAAGGAGGAAGGGAGGAAGGGCCTCCTACATGGGGTCCCCAGCCCTGCTGCCCAGAGCAGGGACTCTCCCTTTGTCCCGCCCCTTCCACACCCTGGACAGACAGATTCCTCTCAGTTCACTGAGAAGTAAAGCTCTTTCCACCTCAGGACCCTCAATAAACTACTCCTTCACCCGGGGACCTTTGAGCTCTTCCATTCCATCTGGAAGAATGTCCCCAACTACCTGTTTTCAGGTAACACCCACGCTCTCTTGAGTTTTTAAAAGATTGTGTTCGTTTTCAGTTTTGAGAGATTGATACAGAGAGATGAGCAAGCGAGGGAGAGAGACCTGCAGCCCTGTTCACCCTTTGTGAAGCTTCACTCCTGTAGATGGGACCTGGGGTGTGAACCGGGTTCTTAGTCCTGGCAATGTGTGTGACTCTCCCTCCCTTCAAGCCTCCAACAGCTCCTGTCTTTTCCTCAGAGTCAGCAACACAGCTTATGTTTCTGGGGCTTTTGAAAATATATATTTGTGGGGGTCAGGCGGTGGCGCAGCGGGTTAAGCGCACGTGGCCACAAAGCGCAAGGACCGGCGTAAGGATCCTGGTTCGAGCCCCCGGCTCCCCACCTGCAGGGGAGTCCCTTCGCAGGTGGTGAAGCAGGTCTGCAGGTGTCTGTCTTTCTCTCCCCCTCTCTGTCTTCCCCTCCAATCTCCATTTCTCTCTGTCCTGTCCAACAACAACGGCATTCATAAAAACAAGAATAATAACTACAATGATGAAACAACAAGGGCAACAAAAAGGGGAAAAAAATAGCCTCCAGGAGCAGTCGATTCTTGGTGCAGGCACCGAGCCCCAGAAATATCCCTGGAGATAAAATAAAAAATCAATAAAATAATATATGTATATATTTATATTTACTTATTATTGGATAGAGACAAATTAAGAGTGGAGGGGAGACAGAGAGACGCCTGCAGCCCTGCTTCTCCATGTGTGACACTTCCTCTCTGCAGGTGGGGACCGGGGACTTGTGCATTGTGATGTGTGCACTCAACCAGGTGCGCCACCACCTGGCCCCTCTTTCTGTGGCTGCTTAACAGATAATCCATCTCTCTCTCTCTCTACGTCACAAAAGAAACCAGAGCCTTGGTGTCTGTTTTGGCCAGGTCACCTAGTTTGAGTCCTGCACCCAGCTTATTATTGTTTATTAGCTTTTATTTTCCTTAAACTTATTCTTTTCAACAAAAGAGATACAGAGAGAAAGAGACAGGCACACAAACACGTACATGGAGGGCGGGGAGGGGGGCAAGAGCCCTGCTCAGCTCTGTCTGATGGTGATGCTGGGAACTGAAGCTGGGCCCTCAGTGTTTCAGGCAGGAAAGTCTTTTGCAGAACCATCATGCTATCTCCTCTGTATTATATTATTATTATTATTATTATCATTATTATTTCCCAGAGTCTTGCTCAGCTCTGTCTGATGGTGATGCTGGGAACTGAACCTGGGCCTTCAGCTGCTAGGGCAGGAGAGCCTTTTGCAGACCCATCATACTGTCTCCCCTTTCTTATTGTTGTTGTTATTGTTGTTATTATTATTGCCCAGAGCCACTTGCCCTACTTACTGTGGGGTTCACCCTTGCCTTCCTTAGAAGCCAGGTGGCCAGCCTACTCACTGTGGGGCGACCCCCAGCAGCAGGGGTACCCCCAGTCCACTCATTCTGGGGTGCCCTCCCAGAAGCCTTTAGCAGTTAGCCATCCACTCTCTGCCAGGTTGACCCATTCAGAAGCCGGGATACCCCAGCC
The DNA here is from genome assembly GCF_950295315.1 of Erinaceus europaeus. NCBI lineage: Eukaryota > Metazoa > Chordata > Mammalia > Eulipotyphla > Erinaceidae > Erinaceus > Erinaceus europaeus. Next base: position 1,818,942 of record NC_080176.1, read on the forward strand.
CACCCTCGGGGTATCCCTTCCTCACCGTGGGGTCCCCCGCCCCGCAGATGCCCCACTTACTGTGGCAGTGCCGGACACGGTCTGGGCGCTGTCGGCGGTGGGCTCCTGTGTGGCGGGGTAGAGGCCCAGCTCGGGCACCGGCGTGGGCCCTGGGTACTCAGCCGCGGGGTGCGGGTGCGGGGTGGGGTACTCCGCGGGGATTCCGTTCTGGGGGGGTGCAAACTGGGCTGAGGCGTAAGGCTGAGCCATGGTGTCTGGGGCGGCTGCGGCTTCCTGGTTACCCTGCAGAGGCAGAAAGGAGACAGAGAGAGGTGGTGAGGGGAGGCTGCAGTAACCTCCCTCCACCCAGGGCTGGGGGCACCGTACCCCCAGACACCCCGAGGCCCCCACACACCCCAAGGCCCCCAGACACCCCGAGGCCCCCAGACACCCCGAGTTCCCCAGACACCCCAAGGCCCCACCCTTGCACCAACAGCCTGAGCTGAGCCCTCCCAGTTGACCTGCAGATCTGTAGTGTGCATGCACCCCCAGAGCACAAAGACGGGGTGAAGGCTCAGAAAGGGGGTGTCAGCCCCACTCTGGACCCCCAGTCTGCACTCTGTCTGCAGGGCTGCGGTTAGAGCTGACAGAAGCCCTGGGTCTGCAACCAGTGTGAGTGACTGAGAATGTACAAGGATGTGCGTCTGTGTGTGTGTGAGTGTCTGTGTGTGTGTGTGCAAGTGTGTGTGAACATACTCATAAGAAGAGATAATTTGGGAGTCAGGCGGTAGCACAGCGGGTTAAGCACGTGGTGCAAAGCACAAGGACAGGAATAAGGATCCCAGTTCAAGCCCCCGGCTCCCCACCTGCAGGGGAGTCCCTTCACAGGCGGTGAAGCAGGTGTGCAGGTGTCTATCTTTCTCTCCCCCTCTCTGTCTTCCCCTCCTCTCTCCACTTCTCTCTATCCTGTCTAACAATGATGACATCAATAACAACAACAATAACAATAACTAAAACAACAAGGGCAACAAAAGGGAAAATAAAGAAATTTTTTAAAAAAATTTTAAAAAGAAGAGATAATTAATCTTAGGGTTGGAGTTTAATCAAACTTTCCTATGACTGGCTCACATAATAGGGCAGGAGGCTTTTATTTTATTTTTATTTTTATTTATTTATTTATTTTATTTTATTTTTTATTGCTACTGTTGTAAATGACAGCTCTCTCCAATTAAAATTACTTATCAAGGCAAAAATAAGGAGTTGAAGTAAGACATTTATTGTTTTGCAAAAGGGTGTGCCACCAACAGGGACCATTAGGCAGCTATGCACCCCGCTCACCCTTCTCCCACCTATACCTGAGGCAGAACTGTCTCCTCCACCCCTGGGCTGGGCCTCAGAGCTCACAGTCTCCCCGCTGCCTACGTAGGGAAAGGGGTAAGAGAGTCTGAGGGTCTCTGCTGGAGGATTAGCAAGCACTGCCAGGAGCTGACTTCAAGAATAAAAAACTACTGGCCACAGGTGGTCACAGATAACAATTTGTAAAAAGAATTTTTGTACTAAACAGTCATTCTATCCATGTTCGTTTTAGAGAAGACCTAACCATCTCTCACACCTACCAAGGTTATGGCTGGGGCTCGGTGTGGGCAGTGCAAATCCACTGCTCCTGGCTACCTTTTTCTTTCTATTTCTATTGACTAGGACAGAGAAAAATTGAGAGGGCAGGGGGAAACGGAGAGGGAGAGAGACAGAGAGACACCTGCAGCCCTCACAAAGTTTTCTCGCTGCAGGTGGGGAATAGGGGCTTGAACCCAGGTCCTTGCACATGGTGACATGTGTACTCAACCAGGTGAACCGCTGCCTGCCCCCAGAGTTCTTTTTTTTTTTTTTTATGGTAACTGTGTGTGTATGATAGAAAGAGAGAGGGAAGGAGAGGGAGAGGGAGAGAAGGAGAGAGATCCCCAGTGCCAACGTGAAGTACTCAGACAGAAAGTTCAGAGCCTGACTTGGGCACAGATGAGACTCTCTGCCCCACCCCAGGCCTGTGCAGAAATAGCACCCTTCCCTGGGGAGACTCACCAGCCAGTACCTCTCCCCGCCCCTGCCCTGCCTCACTTTTCCTGGGTGCTGAGTATTACATAACCACTCACACTACAGATCCAGGCAAAACATGCAGTGTGATAATTGCAGTCAAGTTGAAAGAATTAAAAAAAAAAAATCATACTGGATTCAGATGCTTCCATTTCTGGAAACAACCATTTCTCTCCACCTCCTTCCTCACTCCCTGTAACTCCACCAACACACATACACACACTCACACACATATCAGGATCTGTAGCCCAGAGTTCTGGATTTTCCAAGATCTCCAGAGAAAGAATGAGAGAGAGAGAGAGAGAGGGCAATTAAGCACACCATAGTTGCCTCTCCCCAATCTGTGCTTCGCTCCATGGGACTTTCGCCCTGACATGACAGAACAAAAAAACGACACAGTCTCTCACCTCTCTTCAGTCTGGCCACAACGTTCTTCAGTCTTGGCCAAAGCTAAGGGGACAAACTCAGGGGGACGGGATGCACCCCTGTCAGAGCTGCCGTCAGGCCCAGGCTCACAGGCAGATGCTAAGCACCAGGCCATGCAGAGAAGTCAGGTGAGCAGTGAAAGGCAGTGGCCCAGTGCACCCACCCCAGCAGGCCTCTCCCTCCCTGTCCTCCCGCACCAGCCCCGAGAGCAGCTGTTCAAATCAGGTGAGGCCTGGGGGGTGGCAGTGGTGGCATACAGGACTTGCATGCCCACAGGCTCCCCTGCATGGCAGGGACCAGAGTGAGGCTGTGATTCTCGCTGGTAAGTAAATGAAGTCAGGGGCCATTGAGCACACCTGGGAGGATGCAGGTTCAAGCCCCCGGTCCCCACCCGGTGCCTCTCTGGATCAAAAGTTGACCTTATCCACTGCAAGACCAAAAGCGTCACCCAAGCATCTTATGGCAAGTCTCCTCAAGGGGACAGAGAGAGAGAGAGAGAGAGAGAGAGAGAGAAGTTGCAGATGGCGAGGTGTCCCTCCTCCTGCAGTAAGAAACAGGTGCCCAGCTCACCTAGGACACTGCAGGTCAAAACTCCCCCTCTTCCCAGCCTGGCTGGTCTCCAGGTCTCTCTTGAGTTCCAGACGCAGAGCCAACTCCTCCGGGAAGCTTTCTGAGCTTTATACTTGGTGTGTGTGTGTGGGTGTGGGGGGGGGGTGTCACATGGCCCTAAGTATGACCTGCTCTGTCTCTCATCTGCTAAGACCTAGCGGGGAGATGTGGCCCCTGTGGTGATTTTGAAGACCATACTGCTGTGTTTACATGCAGAGAAAGACAGAGGGGGCTGGGCGGGGGAGCTCCTGGTTAAGTGCACATAGTTCTAAGCACAAGGACACAGCCAAGGATCTGGGTCTGAGACCCCCGCCCCCCAACTGCAGGAGGGACACTTCACAAGCAGTGAAGCAGGTCTGCAGGTGTCTCTCTTTCTCTCTCCCTCTCTATCTCCCCCTCTCAATTTCTCTCTGTTCTAGCCAATAAAAATGGAAAAAGTGGCCCCCAGGAGCAGTGGATTTGTAATGTAGGCACCGAGCCCCAGAGATAACCCGGAGGCAGAGATAGATAGATAGATAGATAGATAAGAGAGGAGAGAGAGAGAGAGAGAGAAGAGAGAGATAGATAGAAGAAGGAAGAGAGGAGAGAGAGAAGAGGGAAGAGAGGAGAGATATAGAAGAGGAAGAGAGGAGAGAGAGAGAGAAGAGGGAAGAGAGAAGAGGGAAAAGAGGAGAGAGAGAGAGAGAGAGAGAAGGAAGAGAGGAGAGAGAAGAGGGAAGAGAGGAGAGAGATATATAGAAGAGGGAAGAGAGGAGAGAAAGGGAGAGGGGGGGAGAGAGAGGGAGAGAGTGAGAGATGGAGAGAGAGAGAGAGAGGGAGAGAGAGAGGAGAGAGAAGAGTACTGTGAAGCTCTGGAGCATTCAGAGAACCAGGGACTGGGCTGAGACCTCAAACATGCAAGTCCTGGGCTCGATGTGCTGAGCTGTCTCCCCGCCCACTGAGGCCAGTCAAACCTCAGCACACGACTTGCTGTGTCCTGAATCATGGGCTCCCCTCCCCTCCCTTCCTGCTGCTAAGTCCCTGCTGCAGGGAAATGGGGGCTGTGGCCCTGGAGTCAAGCATGGCACAGCCCCCCCTGGCCAGAACGGAGAATTTCTGCCATCTCATGCCTGAAGCCTGGCTCCAGAAGCTTCTGGAGCAATCTTGATAAAGTCCAGGGCCAGCTGGGGGTTATCCCAGAGCTAGGACGAAGCAGTGAGCTCTGGGACCTCAAGCATGGCAGCCAGGTGAAGGCAGGTGGCCTTGGAGTCCAGGGAACACCTGTTCCCAGAGTTCTCACACAGATGTTGCCACCGCCCCCCCCCCCCACACACACACAGTGTTACTGATTAACACTGACAGCCCTGCCAGAGAGACCCTAATTAACATTCCCAACATTTGCTCTTGGGGCTAATTGCAGCTACTATTTAATTAAGAGCATGCCACTTCCCGGAATTCCTTCTCACCTCTAATGGCCTCAGGGAGGGCTTGGGTTCCCTCCAGGGAGAGGTGCTGGGATTCTTAAACTCTGTAGTATTTCTGGGAAAACACACTCACATGGCAATTTTAGCCCCCACCCCCAGATCAGGCGAGGCTGGGCTAGGCATGCAGAGCAAGGGAGTTCACCCTCAGTGAGGCGAGGCCAGAGCTGGACACCTAGAGCAGCTTTCCCGCTGCGGAAGGAGTCTCCTGCCAGCCCAGTGCCTAGTCACCCCCCTCAGCTAAGTGACTGAGCACAGAGCTGAGAGCTAGTGCAGCCCGGGTTCCTGGGGACCGGCTTCTGCTCTGCACAGTGGCCCCCGCCCCCAGCCAAAACCACTGAGTGAGCATTTCAAGAGACTTTGCAAATCTGACGTCTCATTGTCCATGCTTGGGCTTTCCTGGATTACCACACCAACGCATGGGGGGAAAAATAAGAAAAGCAAACAAGAACACGAGCCTTTGTTTTAAGACTCATTGCTGCCTATTCAGAGTGGGGGAGAGAGAGAATGTGTGGGGGAGAGAGAGAGAAGAGACACTCCCCCCCAATCTCAGCCATTCTGTGAGCAGCTCACCGACAGCAAGAGATGTGGGGGCCCCCGTGCCCCTTCTGCGATGCCTCCACAGGCAAAGGGTGGGTCCCCAGGTTCCCAAGCTTCATTTAAACAAAACCCAGTCGAAGTCATCAAAGCCAAAAAAAAAAAAAAAGGGAAAAAATCCATTTCAATTTAAATATTTTAGTGAAGCATGAAATAGCCAGGGTATTATTGCTATTTTAAGAAAAACACCGTAATCTGACTATTTAGCACAGTGGTGTGGACACTGTGGCAGATTCCTTTCCTGGAGCCACTCCTCCAAACTGTTAGCTTTCTCCTGAGGAGGAGGATGGGGGGAGAGAAGGAGGAGGTGGAGAAAGAAGAGAAAGTGAGGAGGAGGAGGAGGAGGAGAGAAGAGAGAGAGAAGACAGAGGGGGAGAGAGAGAAGAGAGAGGAAGACAGAGGGGGAGAGAGAGAAGAGAGAGGAAGACAGCAGAGAGGGAGAGAGGAGGAGGAGGAGGAGGAGAAGAGAGGAAGAGAGAGAGAGAGAGAGAGATGGAGATAGCTACAGAGACTTCTTTCCTTCCATCCACCTCCTTTCTCCCCCTTCACTGCTGAGTGGTTGGTCACAGTGGTAGTTTTGGAGAGGTGAGAAGAAAGCGTCCAGCCCACCAGGCTGTCTCCAGACTAGAAGGCCAGCCAGGCTTCCGGCTGAGGGGCCAGGCCGCTCTCTTGTCAGAGCAGCTTCCAGAGGGAAACTTCTTGAGGCTCCTGACCCTTGTCTCCAGGAATCCACCTGTCTCTGCAAACCTCTTCTGGCTCAGAGTCGGCCTTCAGAATAAAGAAGCACAGAGACACCTGTCTAGGTGCCTGCTTGAAGCCACCAGTGTGGGGACCCCGCCAGGGGCTGAGGGGCAGCCCCCAGCCTGGCCGACATCGGCTGCTGCCTTTGGTTGCGTATCTGGAGCCTCTGGAGAGAAAGAGGGCTCTCAGAGCAAGGCTGCAGTGGCACCTGCCCCAGGCGAGCGAGCAGAGCAGGGCAAGGCAGAATCCCAGCATCCAGCACCCTGCGGCAGGGCCAGCTCGGCTGCTCACAGGGAGCAGAAAGCCTGGACACACATGCACACACATGCACACATATGCACACATGTGTACACACACACACACACACACACACGTGGCTGAATTCCTCTGGGGTCCTTCCCCTCCTCCCCCTGCCACTCAGCCAGCCCAGACGTCAGGCTCCAGCAGGCTCCATCCCCACCATCCCAGAGGGCAGAGAAATGCCTGCAGCCTGGCCCCATCCCTCCTTCCTGCTCCAGAAACTTGGCAGCTTTGCCAGTCCCACAGGGAGCATCTGCCTGAGCTGGGGTGGCCGACTCGCCAGGCTGACCCCTGACCCTCGACATCTGACTGCTCCCCAAGGCAGCCCCTGAGGGGACTGTCTCCCATCAACCCCAGCAGCCCGGCCATCGGTCACAGCTCTCACCCCTGCACCAGCTCCTGGCTGGCTTCTCAGGTTCTGGGCAGATGAGTCTATGAAGGGGGAGAAACACATGCACACAGAGAATCATATGCACACACACACAAAGACACACACACACACAGAGACAGACACACACACACACACAGAGACACACACACATACAGACACAGACACACACACACACACAGACACACACACACACACATAGACACACACACACACAGCACGACTACATTAAAAGCTACTTAAAAACATTAGCCAACTTGCCTCAGCAGGGCCCGGGGTGGGGATTTCTCATTCACTAAACACACGAAGCTAAGCCCATCAGGGAGGCCTCCCCAGCCCGTCTTGTTTTTAGTGTTGAAGAGGGACAGCCAGGTCTCAAGGCGGAGAGAGACCTGGGAGACGGGCGGGTGCTCAAAGACAAGAAGGGTGTCCGCAGGTGCAGACACTGACAAATACCCAGGTGGCTGAGGACAGGAGCAGGAAGGGCTTTCTGAGAAAGCTGTCTGGCCAGCAGGGGACAGCTTCAAAGCTGCAGCTAGTGAGGACATGGGCATGGGGGTGGCTCTGGTCCTAGGCACATCTTGGCTGTGGTGTGGGCTCCACTATTTGCTTGTGTTTTTCATTATTATTATTATTATTATTTTGTTTGTTTTTTTGCAGGACCAGATGACCTGTCAGCTCTGGCTGTTGGTGGTGCTGGGGAATTGAACCTGGAATCTCTGACATGTTCATAGCCCCTGACTGGATTTATTTATTTGCATCCAGGGTTATCTCTGGGACTCAATGCCAACACTACAAATCCACTGCTCCTGTTGGGCATTTGGTTTTTGTTTTTTTTTCCATTTCATTGGAGAGGACAGAGAAAAACCTGCAAGGGAAGGGGAGACCGAGAGGGAAAGGGAAGGACAGACACCTGCAGACCTGCTCTCACCACTTTTGAAACATCCCCCGTGCAGGTGGGGAGCAGGGGCTTCAAATCCCGTTCCTGGAGCAGGTCCTTGCACTTTGTACTACGTGCACCACCGCCCGGCCCTGACTGGCTTTTATTTACAAGTGGCTCCCAAGCTGACTGTGAGAATCAGAACAAACACCTGACCCACAGCGAGGACCCGGCTTCGGACGGTTCTAACTGATGAACCCAGGAGCAGAGGGCCTTACCTGGCTGCCTCCCTGTGGACCTACTGTCTCTCCCTACATCCTTGGCTTTCTTTTTCTCTCCGCTCCCGACCAGCAAGAATAAATGCTCTAGTCCCCATGCATGTGCATTACACACACACACACACACACACACACATCCACCGATTTTCAACACCAGATATGCCTCTTTATTTAAAACTGCAAAGACTTTCTTTTCCCTTTATTATCAAAACCACAACAGCCAGAGTTCAATGTCAAAACAATCACCATTTTAAGTGGGGCCTGTCTTTCTTTCTCTGTGGTGGAGGGAGCATTCCCAGGATCCCCGTCCAGCCAGGCCCGGGCATCCCCTCATCACAGAGCTACCCCACCTTCCTTTTCAGTGTGTCCCCCAGATGGTCTTTCTCCAAGGAGCCTCTCTGCTCTTTTTATTATATTTACTTTTTTAATTACCTCTTTTTATTTATTGGATAGAGACAGCCAGAAATCAAGAGGGAAGGGGGAGACAGAGAGGGAGAGAGACAGAGAGACACCTGCAGCCCTGCTTCACCACTCACAAAGCTTTCCCCCTGCAGGTGGGGACCAGGGGCTTGAACCTGGGTCCTTGTGCACCTGGCCCCGACCATAAGATTTTCTTGAGTACTGTGGGAACATCAGTCATCAAAGCGCCTTTATCTACAGTGAACAGAGCAGCGTCCCCCACATGACCCCAGGCCCTAGGACCCTCCATACTCCAATCCCCCTTCCGGGGGTGGTGGGCCTCCTGTCCACAGGACTAGTGAGTGCTAGCTTCCCAAACCGGCCAGACTTCTAAGCTCTGTATTGGCCTTGGGTTCAAATCCGACACCCACTCAACCAACACACATGTCTTGACTTTGTCCTGGCAATACCAACACACAGGAAAGCATTTCTTGGACAAAGGAGGCTGGGGCCAAGGTAAATAAACACAAGGACATAAGCGGATGAAGATAAGAAGTCCTGTTACAGCATCTAGCAAAAACAATCTGTGGCTTTTCACTCTCCCAGGCTCAGGAGAGAGGGAGAGAAGGAGAGAGGCAGAGGAGGAGAGAGGGAGAGAGGAAGGTCAAAAGTCACCTCACTGAGCTAACACCAGCCCCCAGAATCACCAAAAAGGCCGGCCGGGTGGAGCCAAGGAGGCGTCATGTCTGCCAAATGTTCTTCCCTGACTTGACTCTCCATTCGGAGCCGCAGAAGGCAAGACGAGATTGTTTTTCTGACTCCTTAAAAGTTGACTACAATCAGACATTTCTCGACCTTCTCGTGGTGCATCCCATGAATACCCATTTATTGGGGAAACTGACGATCCTTCCTAGCCAACTGAATCCACATGGATCCCAGTCACTTTCAAAGCCAGCAACAAGCAGACATCAGGTTCAACCTGACGCTGTTGACTGGCTACGGAAGAAGGGCAAACGCTAGAAGAAGACATTTCTGTCGCCTGGTACAGGTCAGGAGTCTCGGTGCAAAACCATTAAGGATGTTGTGTTTTCGCAGAGAGCTGAGCAACAGCCTCTGTCCACAGCAGCAGGACGGCCAGTCTCTGCCTTGACACCTTGTCCCCGGGACGTGGCGGCCCTGGCTTGCCCCTGAGACCCTTGTGGACACTGGGCAGCCCATCCCCTCCAGCTCGGGTGCTGTGCACTGTGTCCAGCTGCCTTTGGACACCGGTCTCCAGCTAGATGGCAAACCCCAGGAAGGCAGGAAGCTGCTCTGTTCCCCTCGTGCAGCCTCAAGTCCTCCCCACGTCAGGGCTCAGACCCACAGCACAGGGTGCCTTCCTCCACGGGAAAGGGCTTTGCAAATAGTCCTGTTGCCCCTTCTAAGCACCCAGCACCTCACGGTGCTGACAAACAAGGTCACCCACCCCTCATCAGCTGCTGCTAAGACATTCAATCTGGGAAACAGCCCAACACAAATACAGTTACCAGTAATCATAATAATAATAATAAATTTGTTTAAAGGGTCCAGGTGGTGGTGGTGAACACATTATAGTACACAAGGACCCAGGTTTGAGGCCCTGGTCCCCACCTGCACGAGCTGTTCCATATGTAATATTTCTCAGTTGTCCATATAACACTCTAAGCCCCACCTAGGTCCTCCTCTGCCATCAAGTTCCAGCACCTGAAGCCCCCCCCCCCCGACCTCAGAGTCCTTGACTTTGGTGCAATTTGCCAAACCCAGTCCAAGTTCTGCTTTGTATCTCCCCTTCTGATGTTATTTCTCAATTTCCTCCCATGAGTGGGGCCACCCCATCTTCCTCCTTCTCTTTCTGGCTCATCTCACTTCACAGGATTCCCTCAAGCTCCAAGCAAGACGGGTTGAAGAAAGTGACTTCACCCTCATTCCTCTATCTTGAGATCTAGAATGCAAGTGGGTCACTTCCAGTGATGATGACAATGACTAAGAATAACACTGTGGATAACAGTCTTCCTCTAAGTCCAAGGTGGGGGGGGTGCTGTGGACAGGGCCACCAGTGGACCATCTCATGCTGGAGAGGACCAGCATCTTGAGGCTGGGAAATACTCTGAAGCCATCTCCAGATGAGCATGATCACACTCCAGCAGGAACCCTATGCAACTCTGACCCCAAAACAGGAAGTTGAAAAAGAAAACTTAAGAGGAAGTTCCTACAAACCTATCCTGTTTCCTCCAGTGCTGATCTCCTGTATAACGACTGTTGACTACGTTTTTTAAAACCTTTTTTATTATCTTTATCTTTCGGATAGAGGCAGCCAGAAATCTGGAGGGGAAAGGAGCAGAAGAGAGAGAGAGAGGGAGAGAAGGAGAGAGAGAGAGCGAGAGGGAGAGAGAGAGAGAGAGGGAGAGAGATAGAGAGGGAAAGAGAGCGAGAGGGAGAGAGAGAGAGAGGGAGAGAGAGAGAGCGAGAGGGAGAGAGAGAGAGAGGGAGAGAGATAGAGAGGGAGAGAGATAGAGAGGGAGAGAGAGAGAGAGAGAGATCTGTAGCCTTGCTTCACCACTCGTGAAGCTTTCCCCTACAGGTGGAGACCGGGGGCTTGAACCTGGGTCCCTGTACACTCTAACATGTGCGTTCAACCAGGTGTGCCACCGCCTGGCCCCCATGATTTCTCACAGTCTAACCAGGATATTGCCATTGCTAGATTTGACTTTCCTGTGCTTGAGAGTCACGAGTGCCCAGGGCAGCAAAAGTTACGCCACTGTGTGTGTTCCGCGACCAGAACCATCACCCTCTCTCCACAGCCATCCTCCCCTGAGTGGCAGCTGGAGCGGCCCACCACCGTCACAGATAGAGCGGTAGGACAGAAGGGCAGAGGAACAGGCAGGGAACTACACCAGGGCTTACAAATATTAGCAGACGCTGTTTCCAGGAGGGAGGGAAAAGACCAAAAACAAAACAAAAAACAGATAAGCGGATTTTGAATAATAATTCACGAAGGATTTGCTACCTCCGGGGTATGAAGCAAGCCGTCAGCCTTACAACAGACTTTCATTTTCACAACCAACCTACTTTGACAGACTGGTACTTAGTAAAGAAGGAAACCAAACAAAAACAAAAACAAGGGAGAAAGAAGGGGTCAGGTGGTGGCTGACCTGTATGCCCCCAACCTCAAGGGCCTAGGTAAAAAGGAAGAGAGGAAAATCCATTCCCCTCACCACCAGCACCACAACTGTCAGGGTGAGATCAGCATCCAACTCATATCAAGATGAATTCCCGTCATCCCCGCCACTGCGGAGACAGTGAGGCTGAACAGATTCCCGGACGGAAAAGGATGGATGGGTACTGTTCTCTTTGCTACCCTGTCTACTGTGCCGTCGCCCAGAGGATGTGATTTGAGGACACGTCTGCCAGGCTCTGTAGAGAGAGATTCTCTGCTTGCCTCTAGAATGGGAAATTGTCACAGGGGTGAGGTGGTATCTCATTGTTATCTTGATTTACATTTCTCTGACAATAAATGCCTTGGAGCATTTTTTTTCATATGTCTTTTGCCTTTTTTTTTTTTTTTTAAATCTCTTCTCTGGCGATGAGATACCACTTTACCCCTGTGAGAATGTCAGACATCAGAAACAACAGCAGCAAATGCTGGGGAGGCTGTGGGGACAAGGGAACCCTCCTGCACTGCCGGTGGGAATGTCAATGGGTCCAACCTCTGTGGAGAACAGTCTGGAGAACTCTCAGAAGGTTAGAAATGGACCTACCCTAGGACCCTGCAATTCCTCTCCTGGGGATATATCCTAAGGAACCCAACACATCCATCCAAAAAGATCTGTGTGCACCTATGTTTATAGCAGCACAATTTGTAATAGCCAAAACCTGACTATCCAAATGTCCGAAAACAGATGAATGGCTGAGAAAGGTGTGGTCTATAGACACCATGGAATACTACTCAGCTATGAAGAATAATGAGTCCACCTTCTTCGACCCTTCTTGGATGGAGCTTGAAGAAATCCTGTGAAGTGAGATCAGACAGAAAGAGAAGGAGGAAGATGGGGTGGTCCTATCCATAGACAGAAGTTGAGAAATAAGATCAGAAGCAAAGCAGAACTTGGAGTTGGAGTATTGCACCAAAGTAAAAGACGGGGAGGGGGGTAGTTTTTTAAGCTCCTTTATGGGGGGGGGCGTTGGGACATAGATCTATCTATGGTGGTAGGAATGGTGTTCATGTATATGTCTATTAGCCTTTAGTCTCATAAGTGAGTATTTGTTAAAAATTAATAATAGAGGGGTAGGGTGGCACACCTGGTTATGCACCAATGTAACAAGGCACAAGGACCTGGGTTCAAGCCCCAGGCCCCCACCTGCAGGGGGAAAGCTTTGCAAGTGGTGAAGCAGGGCTGCAGGCATCTCTCTGTCTTTCTCCCTCTCTATCTTTCCTTTCCTCTCTCAATTTCTGGCTGTCTCTATCCAATAAATAAATAAAGATAATAATTTTTTTAAAAAATTAAAATGGTGAATTGACAGACCAGTTGTGAGACAACTCTCTGTATAAGGGAGGAGGCCACTCTTCCTCAGGCAGCCTGGAGCCTGGAGGGAGCCTGGGGGTAATGCTGAGCAGAGTGGTCGCCAAGGACGCCACCAGCGGGGGTGCGTCTGCAGTGAGGTGGGCGGGCTCGGGGCACCAAGTCACACAGAGATGATGATGATGATGATGATGATGGAGAGAACTATATCCCTCCCCACGGGGTGCCTGGTCAGGGACAGGCAGGCTGCATTCACACCCCCAAGAACAGACACTAGCAGGCCACGCCGTGGACCTGCACGTGGGGCGATGCAGAGTGACCCCTTCACACAGAGCATTGCACCCCCAATCTTGCATCTCTGGTCCCTTCTCAAAACCGCACGTCGGAGCACAGCCTACAGAAACCAGGATCCTCAGAAGACAAGAGGCCTCACCACCACCTGCTCTCCCGGCCGAGTCTACAAGGAATCTGCAAAACCAGACATTCAGTACACACCTAAGACCTCCCAGTTCCTGCAGGTGACTACTGCAGGCCTCTCCCAAGACAGGACAAGCTTAACAAGGAGCTGGGCCTGGCCCGGGACACTTTGAAGGTTCCCCTTGTCTTCTTTCTCCTTGTCTTCTGTAGCTTGTGGGCAGGTGTTGGGCATGATAAGTATCTGTCAGCTTGCCTTCACCTCCCGTGGAGATAGGTGTCTGATCTAGTTACCGCAACAGGCAAAGATGATAAAAGATGACCTTGCCTTTCATTGTGTGTTGCATAAGTCTTAGCGGCTAATAGTTTGCCAACTAGGACAAAAAAAAGGTCTGTCATAAGATGAATCAGAGTTGGACCTGGAAGAAATCAGGAGAGCCTGCCAGAAAGCAAGGGCAATGGACTTTCCACATAGACAAGAACTTGATTGTTTGTTTTTTGCCATCAGAGTTATCACTGGGGTGCCTGCACTATGAATCCACCACTCCCAGAGGCAATTTTTTCTTTTGTTTTTTCTTTTCTTTTTTTCTTTTTGCCTCCTGGAGGCTATTTTCTCCCTTTTGTTGACCTTGTTTACTGTTGTTATTATTATTATTATTATAGTTGTTGCCATTGCTGTTGTTGTTGGATAGGACAGAGAGAAACGGAGAGAGGAGGGGAAGACAGAGAGGGGGAGAGAAAGACAGACACCTGCAGACCTGCTTCACCGCCTGTGAAGCGACTTCCCTGCAGGTGGGGAGTTGGGGGCTTGAACTGGGATCCTTGTGCCGGTCCTTGTGCTTTGCGCCACGTGCGCTACCGTCCGACTCCCTTTTCTTTCTATTTTTCTTTGACAGGACGGAGAGCAATTAAGAGGGGAAGAGAGATAGAGAGGGAGAGAGAAAGCTAGACACCTGCAGCCCTGCTTCATCGCTCTGGAAGCCTTGTTCCCCCTGCACGTGGGAAGTAGGGGCTCGAACCCAGGTCCTTGCACATGGCAATCTGTGTGCTTAACCAGCGTGTCACCATCCTGCCCATGGCAAGAACTTGACATACATGGGGTTGTTTCAGTAGCAAAGAACCCGGCACCTTCTGATGGCAGGTACAGAGTGGGACTGGGGGGACAGTGCTGAAGAGGATAAGCACCTCAGGAGCCACAGTGGCCACAGCCTGGCCGGAGTCCCAGGAGAGGCCAACCCTCCAGTGCCGGCCACAGGAAGAGATGCTGAGGAGGAGGGAAGGGCTTCGCTGTCCCCCGACGGTTTACCAGGAAGGACAGCTCGGAAGAAGAACAGACAGGCAGACTCATTGCAGAAGGCAAAGCAGGTGGCAAGGACTCAGGTGCCACGTGGTAGTGTGGGGAGGGTTGAATGCCATTGGATGGGGACCGTGTCATGCCTCGAGTGGCAGAATCCAAGGGACGGGAGAAGAATGGGGCTAGGCCATTCGCAGACTCGTGGGAGCTAGAGCCCGGCAGGCGGGGAGAGGCCCAGAGGCTACCAAATTGCAAGGTCTATCCTTTCTCTGAGAGCGGAGACCGAGAACCACTTCCGAGTCACCACACCACTACACCGCCTTGTCTTGTCGCCAAAACCATCAGAGGAGACAGGCTAAGTCCGCCAGTGGGCCTCCTCACCGCACTCAGGAGAACTCGGCCAGCGCTAGAGCGAGAGGTCTCTTGGGAGCACCTCCACACGGCCTGTTTGCACACCAGAAGCAAGGTGCCTGGTGCTGATACCCACTTAATCAGAAGCCGGAGCCCAAGTGAGTCAGCGCTGGAGGTCGAAGAGCTACAGCACATCCTGCCTGAGATCCCCACCATGCGCACACGCCCATCGCAGCCATCTGCACCCCGAGGTTTTCATCCCTATCCTGTTACCGTTTCTGTTTTCCAATGACCATATCTGGCTGTATCAGGATGCCTGTTTGCATGATGCAGCTCTGGGCGTCCTGGATGCCCACCTCATTAAACTTGACATGAAGAATAAGAAGGCTGAACACATTGACATTATGCGAATTGAAATTCTCAGAACAAAGGGGAGATAAAACTTTATTGGCCTTACTGAGGCAATGCAGCACAAGTCAGCAGGAGCAAGTTCCTATTAAAGTTATAACGTCTTTCTTTCTTTCTTTTTTTTTTTTTTTTTCCTAAAGACATTAAGTGTAGGGGGATTGCAAGGGAAGATCCCCCATCTCCCTCCATGAAATGTCAACTTCATGAGCACACATGAAGTCACACAAAGGTCTTTATGCCCATGAGAGTCACACAAAGGTCTTTATGCCCATGACCCTCAGCTCAAGTGCCACCTGAGAACAGAAAACCTTGGGTTCTTCACACATATCTCCTCAGTGTATCAGTGATGCTTTTCTGTAGCTCAGGGTCTAGGGGCCAGTTTATGGCTCTCTGTCCAGAGGAGAGGTGAGCTGAATGGGCCACAGGGCTTGGTGTAGAGCAGGAGAAAACTGACTGAGAAAGGAAGCGATTTTGCAACTGTCAAAGTGGACCCAAGGAAGAGAGGTTTTTTTTTTTTTTTTTTTTAAAGAAATATAGGAGAGATTTGCCTTATTTTTTTATGAGAGAACTGGCCTCAGGGTGTAATACTGTATTCAGGTACCAGAAAAAAAAGAAGCCTGGTAAAAAATAAAGATGAAAAAGTGGAATCAGTGTGACTAACCTAAGACATTCAAGTCAATGTATCCATCCAACTCTGTGACAGCTATGTCCAACAAAAACCAAGGCTAATGGAAATTGGAGAACTTTAAATTGAAAGGTTTTTAGGGTGTAACTTTAAACTAGTTTCAGAGGCAATGGTGTGGCATGTGTTTCTGTGTACCTATCTATTTTCTTCAAACAGAAAGAATATTCTCATAAATTCCCCGACAAAGTAATCAAAAGTCTATCTTTAGGATCATTTTTAAATATTTTATTTATTTATTACTGGGTAGAGACAGAGAGAAATTGAGAGGGGTGGGAAAGACTGAGAGGGAGAGAGACAGAGAGACACCTGCAGCCCTGCTTCACCACTTATGAAGCCTTCCCCCTGCAGGCAGGAACCGGGAGCTTGAACCTGCATCCTTGGGCACTGCAATGTGTGCGCTCGACCAGGTGAGCCACCGTCTGGCCCCAAAGACTGTCTTTCTACTTGGGTAGCTGACTGGAGTTCATTGAATGCCTGGTGTTGGGAGGTGGACTAACCCCAATTTCAGTGTTGAAGTCGCACTCCACAGACTAGGAATAGGGTAGTTTCTGATGGTGTGAGTTAAGTAAAAAAATAAAAATGAAGTTGCGTAGAGCAGAGTGGGTCCCCAGGCTGAGTTGCACAAATCTCTCTCTACACACACGTGCAAGGCCATATGGAGGCGACCGTAGAGACCCGGTGATATTTCCACAGGTCAAGGGAGAAAAGAGACTGCCAGCAAAACTTGGGGAGTGGAGAAGGGCACGGCGCAGATTCTTCCCGCAAAGCTCAAGTTCCAACCCTTCCGACATCTCGCCTTTGAACTGACACCCTCCACAGGTTTGAGTCAGCCCATTTCTGATTTTTTTTTTTTTTTTAGTTATCAAATCTTTCCTTTAAACTTTTTTTTATTGAGTTGGACCAGGTGGTGGCACACCTGGTTGAGCGCACATGTCACAGTGTGCAAGGACCCAGGTTCGAGCCCCTGGCCCCCACCTGCAGGGGGGAAGCTTCATAAGTGGGGAAGCAGGGCTGCAGGTGTCTCTTTGTCTCTGTCCCTCTCTGTCACCCCCTTCCCTCTCAAGTTTTGTCTCTATCCAACAAATAAAGCTTAAATTTTTAAAATTTTATTTATTAGATAGAAACAGAGAGAAAGCTAGAGGAATGTGGCAGACAGAGAGGGAAAGAGACAAAAAAAAAAAACAAAAAAACATCTGCAGCCCTGCTTCACTACTCCTAAAGGTCTCCCCCTGCAGGTGGGGACCAGGGGCTTGAACATGAGTCCTTGTGCACTGTAATGTGTGCGCTTCACCAGGTATACCACCACCTGCCTCCTCAACCCATTTCTGTCCCTTAAGCCATCCAGTTTGTGGGATCTGTCATGCTGTCCCCAGGACAAGATGGCACCTACTATGGTCTGGTCCCTGGAGTTGCAGAATATTCCAGTTTGACACCTCCACTTCCTCAAAGCACCAAAATGAACATCTTCAGAAATGACCTAACAAAAATAGGAGTCCTCAAGCAGGCACCCTGATTCCCACATGGTCCCTCTCACCTGTTCTTTGCGATCCTAAAACTCTAGAGTTGACCTGACCCTTCGTGTACCTTTTTAACATCGACCACAAGACAGCGTTCACAGCAGGCCCCTTCCCGAGAGAGAGAACGTCACTTTCACTTTACCAAACCCGACAGAGTTCCCAAGGCTCAAGAATCTGTCTAGAGTACCTATTTGGGGACAAGAGAGGCGAAAGGCTTTCAGAAGCTTATTTTAGCTCTGTGTGAAATCAACTGGCTAATATTTATACCGGGGAGCTCTCTGTAAAGATGAAAATAAAAATCTCTCTACAAATAGCCCACAGAGCTAGATGATGACAGTGTGTGAGGTCAGGAGAGGGTCTGGGACAGGGGAGCAGATGCTCAAGGTAGAATCAGTTACTCCAAGTCAGAGTTTGCTCTGCAGGGTCACCCACTGGATTGGGTCAGAAAGAAAATGGTCCTTTTTCTAGTGACAGATGGAAGGGTGTCTTTCATTCATTCATCCATTCATTCATTCATTCATTCATTCATTCAAGATTCAGTCCATTGAGTCTGAGCAGGAAGAAATTGTTTTTATTATTATTATTATTATTTCTAGACACATGGCAAGATGCCTTCTCCCATCCATCCATTCATTCATCCATCCATTCACTCAATAACTATTTCTTGACTATATTTCAGGTACTGGGATATACATTAGAGATACTCAGGGGCCAGGCAGTGGTGCACCTGGTTCAGCACACACAGTACAGAGCTCAAGGAGCCAGGTCCAATCCCTACTGTGGGAGAAAGCTTCACATGTGGTGAAGTAGGGCTGTAGGTCTCTATTTTGTCTCTTTCCCTAATATCTCTCCCCCTCAATTTTTTCTGTCTCTATCCTATAGTAAATAAATACATAGTAATAAAATAAAAAAGAAATGCTTTAAAAATAGTGGTTGATCCCTGATATTCTCAGAACCAGAACTGCTTTTTGCATTATTATGAAAATCACTTGGACATGAGAGTGAAAAAAAAAAGGACCATTTCAGAGTAAGATTAAAACATGGATATACTATAATTAATTCATAAGGGCAATGAATGGTCAAAGCAAGTGCTGTGGATTTTATAAGTCCCAGCACAGATTATCATAAAAGGCAGAAGATCCGTTCTAATTCAGAGATGGAAGGTGGATGGAATAGGTCTTGAAGGACTCAGTGGCTCAGAGGAGGCTGCAAGGAGCAACAGGCTGAGGTAGCAGAATTCAACAGGCACTGAGGGGTGCACAGAGCTCAGGGGCAGCCTGGCTGGGGCGTGTGCATGTGTGACAAGACACGAGGCTAAGAAATAGTGCTGAAGGTGTAGGGAGGATGGCCTGTCACACTAATAATTTGTTTGAAATTTTATTTAGTTATTTACTACTGGATAGAGACAGAGAGGAATTAAGAAGGGAGGGGGAGAAAGAGAGGGAAAGGGACAGAGAGACACCTGTAGCCCTGCTTCACCACTCCTTCACAGCTGTCCCCCTGCAGGTGGGGATCAAAGGCTGGAACCTGGGTCCTTGCACACTGTAATGTGTACACTCAACCAGGTGCACCACTACCTGGCCCTAAAAATAGTCTGATTTGGGTCCCTTTGGAGCCTTTCAGGAAGACAGTGCAGTATGATCAGACTTAAGTTACCGAAGGACCACCTACCCTATTGGCTCATGGACCGGAGGGTGTAAACAGTGGACACCAGGGGGGAGGACAGAGATGTCAGTGGAGGATCATGAGACAAATTGCAAGGCAGGGGCAGATGTCACAGGCCCCCTTTCAAGACTGTCTCTCATCAGTGATGAAACCAAGGGTTCACGTTTTTTCTTCTGCACATTTCCCTGTATCCAGTTAAAAAGAGCTATTGAAAACAGCAACATTCATCATCATCATCGTCATCATCATCATCATCATCACTTGAGACTGGGTTCTCTCACCACTTGGGATGCTTTTACAGAGAGAGACAGAGAGACAGACAGACAGAGAGACAAAGCGATAGCACTTCCCATGGTGTGCCAGAGTTTGAGGCCACACCGAATGTAGCAAGGCACCCACCCTTCTCAGAGAGCTCTCTCTCCGACTCCGAACTCGTATTTTCACAGGAATTCAACGAGCAGTTTTCCTACTCCAAAGATAAGTGGAACAGTTCCATGACCTAAGATAACCGATGTCGTGTTCTGGAGTTTTCACTAGCAAACACTGCAGTCGGCAAACTACACAAGTAAAAGAAGGTTGGGGAGGTGACTCAAGGAAAGAGTTTATGCTTTGCATGTGTGCGGCTTCAAGTTTGGTCCCAGGTACAAGTGACATAGCATTGCACACACGCACATGCACACGCACACACACCTGTATTAAGAATTGCACTGCTGGGAGTTGGGCAGTGGCTCAGCGGGTTAAGCGTACTTGGTGCAAAGCGCGAAGACCTGCGGAAGGATCCTGGTTCAAGCCCCCGGCTCCTCACCTGCAGGGGAGTCACTTCACGGACGGACGGTGAAGCAGGTCTGCAGGTGTCTGTCTTTCTCTCCCCCTCTCTGTCTTCCCCTCCTCTCTCCAATTCTCTCTGTCCTATCCAACAACGAACAACATCAATAACCACAACAATGTTAAACAAGGGCAACAAAAGGGAAAATAAATAAATATTAAAAATTAAAATAAATAAATAAATTTTAAAAAGAATTGTACTGCTTGGAGCTGGGTGGTGGTACACTTGGTTGAGGACACACGTTACTATAGTAAGGACCCAGGTTCAATCCCCAATCCCCAATGAGGAAGCTTCACAAGTGGTGAAGTAGTGTGGCAGGTGTCTCTCCCCTTTCTCTCCCCGTTCACTCTCCATTTCTCACTGACTCTATCCAAAATAAATAAAGACTTTGTGGGAGTCGGGCTGTAGCGCAGCGGGTTAAGCGCAGGTGGTGCAAAGCACAAGGACCAGCATAAAGATCCCGGTTCGAGCCCCCGGCTCCCCACCTGCAGAGGGGTCACTTCACAGGCGGTGAAGCAGGTCTGCAGGTGTCTGTCTTTCTCTCCCCCTCTCTGTCTTCCCCTCCTCTCTCCATGTCTCTCTGTCCTATCCAACAACAAGGACAGCAATAACTACAACAATATAACAACGAGGGCAACAAAAGGGAATAAATAAATAAAATAAAAAAATAAAAATAAAGATTTTGGCAGAACTAGAGTGGTGACCCATTGGGGTGGAGATGGGACACAGACTTTTGGTGATGGGATTATTAAAAAAGAAGAAGGAAAAGGAGGAGAAGGAGGAGAAGGAGGAGAAGGAGAACAACAAAAACAACTTTGATGGTGGGTGTGGTGTGGAACTCTTACACTGTAATCTTACAGTCCTGTAACACACTCTGTAGAACAAACAACAAATAAAAAATCGAGTCCCTATCCCCATACTTGACACAAAATAAACATCGAGCATATGTGTTGTCATAGCGATGACATCTGAGCTTTTGTTATTTAAAAGACAGAGTGTGGAGAGGACACTGTGCAGTTGGTTAGGAAAATTTTCCAGGAAAAAAAAAAATCATGGAAACCCAGCTGGGGGGAAAGGAGCAGGCTGAGGGAGCAGAGATTAGTTTGAGTCATCACACCCACGATCACAGAGTGGGCTCAGAAAACAGCACTCTGGCCCCCGACAGCAGGGAGAGCAGAAGAGAGTCCTCTCCGAACCGCAGCTTCTGCTTTGCAGACTGAGCTCTGGTTCTGAGGCCCCGACAGGCATCGAGGAGCCGGTCTGGTCACCTGCGTACTCAAACCATCATCCCTGAGCATTCAGCCTGCCGCAGCAAAGACCATATTCCAGGGAGGCCCTGTCCCCTAAGACTCCCCAAGATGGCGATGTCACCTGTCTGTGCTGCCTGGTGGAGCAGACACGGGGCACACATGGCAGGTGGGTAATGTGATAGAGAGACCCAATTGCTAGTTTCACTTAGTGTTGACCAGTTAAAATAGCCCAATGCTCTTCTTTCTGGACGTCTGGTCATGAGTGAGAGTATCCCGTCTTCACCCTTCTCTTTCTGGCTGATGTCACTTCACAGGATTCCTTCATGCTCCATCCAAGAAGAGGGGAAGAAGGTGAATCCAGCATTTTTAATAGCTGAGTAATATTCCATGGTGTATCTAGACCACAACTTGCTCAGCCCCTCATCTGTTGTGGAACACCTGGTTACTTCCAGGTTTTGGCTATTACAAATTGTGCTGCTTTGAACACAGGTGCACACAGATCTTTACGGATGCCTGTGTTTGGTTCCTTAGGAGGAGAAGAAGGAAAGATACAAAGCAAAACTTGGACTGAACTGGGGGTATTGCATCAAAGTAAAGGCCTATGTGGTAGTGGTGATGGTGGTGGGGGTGTTCAGGCCCTGGGACAATTTGGTGGAGGAGGACCTTGGTGGGAGGTTAGTGTGTTATGTGGAAAACTGAGACATGTTATACATGTACAAACTACTGTATTTTACTGTTGACCATAAACCATTAATCCCCCCATAAAGAAAATATATAAATAGCCAATGTGGACCTTGACTGTGAAAAGTATCTAGAAAAACAAGATGAAACGATGCTCGGAGAGAAATGATCACATACACAGAGTCGCTCAAAAAAGCTGCACACGTCTGCACCAGGGCCAGGAGGTGCAAGGCCTCTGAGGCCTTGACCCCGTCCTCTCATCTGCACCCCCTTACTCGTATTTCACACATGACTCTAACAGTCTTCTGATGAACAAATGACTTCCAGAGGCCTGAATTCTATGCCATTTTGGACCACGTGAGGACTCACTGCCGAAGGCACCAAGCAGATAGAGGCCATGTTAAGTAGCCAGTGCAGTGGAGAACCTTTAGCACCTCTGAGCATGGTGAGCTTAGTGCTGGGTGCTGATCTGGTTCATGACCAGCAGGCATGACACAGAGTGAGATGAGGAGAGAGAAGTAAGTACACTGGGTAGATTGGATCAGCCTAGGAATTAGCATCCTATGCTGAATTCATCAGTAAGAAGGGTGACAGAGAAGAGACACAGAAAAAGCATGGAGTGAGAATTAATTAGATATGAAAGATTAACCAGAAAATGAATTTTGAATCTGAATTATTGAGATATAAAGTCTTCCTGAAATTTTTGTGACATAAGAAACACAAATATTGCCGCCTTTTAACCACCAAATTGCAGACGCCACCATGACGCATCCTGACTTCACCCATGTGTCCTGGAACCTCCCCTCTCCAGAGCCCTGCCCCACTAGGGAAAGACAGAAAAACAGGCTGGGGGTGTGGATCCACCTGCCAACACCCATGTCCAGTGGAGAAGCAATTACAGAAGCCAGACCTTCCACCTGCTGTACCCCAAAAAGAATTTGTGTCCATATTTCCAGAGGGATAAAGAATACAGTTTTGTCAATATTTTCTATGAAAATTAAATAATAATAAATATGAATAGGAAAGTTTCCAATGGAGGAGATGGGATACGGAACTCTGCTGGTGGGAACTGTGTGGAATTGTACCCGTTATTGTGCAATCTTGTTCATCATTATTAGCATGAAGCCCAGCCAGTCTGTCTTGGCATTACTCTCGATCGCACTCTGTCATTTCACAAACATCTCATAAAAACTGCAGCAAAGGTGGGCACGAGGAATAACATCATTGCAAGACTAACCAGCTCCTCATGGGGTGCGAGCGCTTCCACACTACGATCATCATCTCTGGCATTATGCTATTCCACTGCAGAATACTGTGCCCCAGTATGGTTCCGTAGCCCCCATGCCCACTTGGTCGATTCCAAATTATATTCCTCCATGAGGATCATTTCTGGAACCATCCGTTCCACCCAGGTTCCATGGCTGCCAGTTCTTAGCAACATCGCCCCGCCAGATATTCGTCGGGATGCGGCATCATCTAAGTTCATTTCCCACGTCTATGCTCGACCGGACCTGCCAATATGCGCGGATATCTTCGCCCACCCTGTCCAACGCTTGACGTCTCGTCACCCAATCTGGTCCCCTACGCCTACACTGAACTTCTCTGTTCCAGACTCTTGGAAACAGAGTTGGCAGTCAGCTGAGGTAAAGAACAAACACCTCATCACAGACCCCTGCAAGCGTCAACCCGGCTTTGACCTAGCACGTTATGATTGGGCCCTCCTCAATTGCTATCGAACAGGCCATGGCCGGTGCGCCGCTATGTTCCATCGCTGGGGAGCCAGAGACGACCCGAACTGCCCCTGCGGCTCCAGACAGACTATGACCCACATAGTCAATGACTGCCACCTCTCCAGATTCAAAGGAGGTCTCGAAACTTGACATCAGGCTCAACCTGACGCTGTTGACTGGCTACGGAAAAAGGGCAAATGCTAGAAGAAGAAGAAGCAAGCTAGTTTTATTAATCACAGATGAAATATTTTTAAAAAGAAGTAGAAATAAAAGACAATTTAGACAAGTTAGTTTTATTAATCACTGATGAAATATTTTAAAAAGAAGTAGAAATAAAAGACAATTTAGGGAGTCGGGTGGTAGCGCAGCGGGTTAAGCACAGGTGGTGCAAAGCACAAAGACTGGCGGAAGGATCCTGGTTCAATCCCCCGGCTCCCCACCTGCAGGGGAGTCGCTTCACAGGCGGTGAAGCAGGTCTGCAGGTGTCTGTCTTTCTCTCCCCCTCTGTCTTCCCCTCCCCTCTCCATTTCTCTCTGTCCTATCCAACAATGACGATAGCAATAATAACTACAACAATAAAACAAGGACAACAAAAGGGAATACATAAATAAATATATTTTAAAAAGACAATTTAATTGGAAAGACAAAAGTTTCCAGTCACGCCAAGAGCAAACATCCACCCGCCCTCTGTCGGGAAGGTCATCTCACCAATGGCAGAAAACCCAGGTTCACTGAAAGGCTGTCACAGGCACCTTTAAGCAGACAGGGCTTTGGGCCTATGGGCAAGTATGAGCCATGGGACATGATGGTCCTGGAACTTGATGGCAGAGGAGGACCTAGAGGGGGCTTAGAGTGTTATGTGGAAAACTGAGAAATATTACACTATATTTTACTGTCAACTGTAAACCATTAATCCCCCCAATGAAAAAAAATAAACATACAAAACTGACAGTGTATAGGAACATATGAACTGTTCCTTGTCCATCAGACACTATCCCTCCAGTCAAAAAATAGACTGAAGGACTTTAATTGCACACAGGGAAGCCAGTAGGTAGCAGACAATCCAGTCTGCAGTATGTTCAAGTCCCACCAGACACTCTGCCAATCAAATGTAGCATGGCTGCTCCCAACTCATGGAGCTGAGGGCACCACCAGCCATGGCACTGACTGTTATTATTATCTAAGCTCTTGGAGAGACAGTGTCATTCTTTTCTCAGTAGGGAGAGAAGCACCTGCCTCAAAGGACAAAAAATCAAATCAGATCCTTCTGCCAATGTCTTCTGGCTCAGAAGATCAGCAGAAGCTCTGTTGCCTCTGGACTGGGGAGATGGCTCCCCTGGTCACATGAACAGGCAGTTCAGAAAAGGCAGCCAAGGTACAGAGAAATAAATGCGAGGGATACAGACTCACCCACTATGCATCAGAGAATAAACGGGAGAAAGAATCCTATGGATCTAGACCTTGAGCATTTCACTCAGCTAGCATTCAGACCTTGGGCAAGGCTGCTCGCTCTTTTAATCCAGTCCACCTGCCTCATGACGGCATGCGAGGGACATCTGATATTGGTGCACTCGATTGTGCTCAGTACAACCAATATCTGGAGCTCCTGATCCGACCTGCCATGTCTTCCTCTCCCATATGGGAACGGTGAGGGCTGCCACTACACAGGGTGACTTTGAGGATTAAGGGGGATTGGTTACAAGCTGTGCTCAGCAGTGCGACTGGTGCTGATCAAGAGATGAAACATCAACTCCTATACAAACAACGATCAAATGATCACCTCCGGTTGCCTCTGTTCCCAACATGGAGTAGATGTCTACTATAGGTGGTCTCTAAATTCCCCAAGCAGGAGATCCCAGATATCTCAGGAAAGACAACAAGACAAAAAGAGAAAGACAGAGAGACACATCAACAGGGATCTGGGCAGAGTGAGAAAAAGCAAAGACAAGTAGAAAGGAAAAGTGAGATTCATAGCAGTCTTTCAGACTGACGGAAAGTATAGACACAGACAGACGCGGGCATAAGTACACGCCAATATAGACACAGACAGACGCAGGCATAAGTACACGCCAATATAGACACAGACAGACGCAGGCATAAGTACACGCCAATATAGACACAGACAGACGCAGGCATAAGTACACGCCAATATAGACACAGACAGACACAGGCATAAGTACACGCCAATATAGACACAGACAGATGCAGGCATAAGCACACGCCAATATGCCATATATGTGTTTACCTTACCTACCGGCACATCTGTTGATTTACCTACATCACACCATCATTCATTGACTGATCTACCAGCATTACCCACCATCATTCTCTCTCTTGAGCATCTATGCTTCCAACCAACCATTTCTGTATCTACACACTCATTATCCTATCTATCCTATCTATCTCTCTATCCATCCATCCTCTACTTCCTGAGTCTGTCTATCCATGCCTCCATCCATGTATCTACCCATCATGCTGTCTGTCTATCTATCTATCTATCTATCTATCTATCTATCTACCATCAACTTCCTGAGCCTCCATCCATCATGCTATCTGTCTGTCTGTCTGTCTGTCTATCTATCTATCTATCTATCTATCTACCCATCCATCCACCATCTACTTCCCAAGCCTGTCTATTCATGCCTCCATCTATCCATCGATCATCAGTCACCTACCTCCTTAGTCTGTCTAACCATTCAGCCCCTCCATGCATCCACCCATCCCGCTACCTACCTACCTAGCTACGTATCCGCCCACCGACTATCTAGCAGGTAGTGGACAGGAGGGAGAGGAGGAGAAAGCATTGGAGGTGAGAGCGCCAGGCAACCCTTGGCCAGCCCAGCACTGCACCTACCGGAGCATCTGTGCTCACAGGGCAGGAGCCCCTCGGCACATGAGGCCGGTTCATCAGTCACAGTCGCACGGGGACAGGGGTGCGAGGCAGAGGACGATCACCACAGCCTGTTCACGTCTCTCCCCCTCTCAGCTCACTCTAATTAAACATCACCTCCAGTGCTGACTTCCGGGCTGAGGCCCCCTCCCCCATCCCTCTCAGACTGGTCTCTTGTAATCTAGGCTCTGGAGTTAATTAGAAAGAGGCTCTGAAAAAAATATATATATCCAATCCAAAGTGTGGGACTCCCCGATCAGAAATTACCAGGTGCTTTTCCTTGGAATGGAAATCTGATGGCTAAATAGTCTCCATCAAGCGGAAGCTCTTTCCTGCTCAGGACCTGACCTGGGCAATAAAGCTGCTCAGGGCTTCTTGAAGAGGCTCTTAGCCTCTCCCAGCGCCAGATGAGGTCGCCTCTCACCGCGCCCAGCGGGGGAGGAGTGTTGGGAGCTGCCTGAGAGGGTTCTCAGCACTGTGTCTGCATGTGTGTCTTCCTCCCTGAAGGGAGAGGGGCTGTCGCAGACCCCAGAGTACTGCTGGTCTTTGTGCCAGATTTGGGGGTGAGGGGGCAGAGGGGGACAGCACAGAAACAAAGGCTGACGTTCAAGAATGTTCCTTCACCCATCTGCCTGCATAGTCAATATTCACATTATTTACTCATCACCTTTTGTGCTGGGCAGAGGTCCCTGTGCCACTCCTTGGCCAGTGGCTTGGGGTATAGGAGACAGGAGAGAGGCAGCCCAGTCCACGAAAAAATAACGTGCTTGTCGGGCGATCGCGCAGCGGGTTAAGTGCATGTGGCGCTAAGCTCAAGGACTGGTGAAAGGATCCCGGTTCGAGCCCCCGGCTCCCCACCTGCAGGGGAGTCACTTCACAGGTTCACAGGCGGTGAAGCAGGTCTGCGGGTGTCTATCTTTCTCTCCCCCTCTCTGTCTTCCCCTCCTCTCTCCTTTTCTCTCTGTCCTATCCAACAACGACGACATCAATAACAACAACAATGAAAAACAACAAGGGCAACAAAAGGGAAAATAAATGCAAAAAAATTAAAAATAATAATGTGCTTGCCTAGAAGGTGGACAAGAACTGGCATGGAGGGAGGGAGATGAAGGGGTCAGGGCAGCAGAAAGTCATGTGGAGACCCTGGGATGTCTGGGGGCGGGGCGGGGGCGTTGAAAATAGTCCAGAGCAGATGCAAAGGAGTCAGAGCCAAGCTGGGGACTTTGGCATCGGGCCCACCTGCGCCTCAGACTCAGCCTGGGGACCTGCCCAGTCGTCTGGGCCTCTGCCGGGAGGCTCCTCTGCTGCTTCCATGAGAGGAGGTGTCACCACCAGAGTCCGATGGTGGCCGTGCCCACCAGCATCGGGCTTCCTCTCTGCAAGCAGTGAGCCAGCCGCCTGTGTGGACTAGATCCCATCACAGTTCCTGCCGCCACCTCCCCTGCATCCTCTGCCAACCCTCTTGCAAGAATTCACGTTCACCACTGTGGCCAGGAGCATCCTGGGTAACATGCACATGAGCGTCTGTGGCCCATGTGCCAGTAAAACTTTATTTACAAAAATCAACAGTGGGCCAGATTGGGGCCCACAGGCGACAGCTTGCTGACATCTTTCTAGGAGACACCTTGAGTTGAGAACCTAGCTGATGTGGGGAAGGACAGACTTCACATCCCGATAACAGAAAGCACAGAGCCCTGAGACACATGCAGACCCAGAACGGACTTCTATTTAAAACTTGTCCTCAGAATCCCTCGCCTGAGGGAGTGGGGACACCCCGCTTGCGAGCTGAGAGTGGCTTCACCCTGAGACAAAAACTGCATCCTCAGTTCATTCACCTCCTTCCCTGTCACCTCTCAGCTCTAAAAAAAACACTCCCCGTGGGAAGCTGCAGCCTCCACTCGGAGTGG